>NC_080073.1:80877565-81130065 GCF_949987535.1 Balaenoptera acutorostrata
TGTGCAACTGTTACCTCTTCAGAGATACTTGAGCATATGAACTGGAAACTGCAGCTCTTTTCCTCATTATCCCCTACTAGCATGTAAGCTCTGTGAGAGAGAGAGGGACGTTCTGATTTTTGTTCACTGTTGAGTCCCAGCACCTAGAACAGTTTCTAAACCCTAGGAACACATTAAGCCAGACTCAATAAATATTTGTGGACTCAGTGATAAGTGAAGGATGCTTCAGACTAGGCCATTTTGATCACCAGAACCCTCTGACCAGGAGCAGTCACATAGCGAACCTCGTCGTGGTTGAGGGTGTACTATACAAACCACACAATCCAAACTTCTTTGGGGAACAGGTCCAATTTCAAACAATCTGTCTTATCTAAGCTGTTAATGTTATTTTGTTTCCATAAGTACACAGGCATTTCTCTGACTACATATTTACTGGTGTATGTTAGAGGCAAGAATCTGCAACTTTCTATTCATTACCTCATCTAATTCTCTCCAGAAGCAAAAGTGTGCGATTGAGCCTCAGTAGCTTGTCCAAGGCCACATCACTGACTGGTCAGTGGTGGAGCCAGGATTTGAACCCCAGGAGCCTGGCAAGGGAACCATACTCCAATAGCTCTGCTTCATAGTCTCCTACTATTTCTTGTGTCCCCCGCACCTGCCCATTTTTGGTTTAGAGATGTGACTGTTAGGCACAGCATCAGGGTAGCAGTGCCCTCAGAGGACTGACAGACCAGTCCATATTTACTGAAGGATGGTGATATGATATTTTTCTTTTTAAGATTCAACAACCCATTCATTCTGCAACTTTAGAACAACCTGCCCTATGCACTGCCCAACAATATTCTTCCCACTTGTGATCATTGGACAATAAAGAAATCATGTTCTGGTCATCTCTCTGACCCTTGCCCTGCCCTCCTCCTAAGAACTGATTGTTTCCTATGTTCTGCAGGCTGCTCAGTCAACCGGTCGCTGTGATATCCTGAGTGCTAAGGACACTGAAAGTGGGAGTCAGGTTTGCACAGTTAGATTGATAAGCAGATGCTGAGTCGATGTGACACAGCTGCTACTGCAGAGCCAGGAAAAGCAGGTCAAGGTTATTAGGAGAAAGTGTGGCACTTGCCCATAGCTGGGAGCAAAAATATCCCCATGTACTGTTTCCTTTCCCAGTCTCTGTCTTTGAATTCCTTCTTGTCCTTTCTTTTTATTTCTTTCTGTCATCTCTCTTTTAGAGGTTTGTGGCAAGAGAGAGACATATTGAAAGCACTGGACCTCTCTAAATGAAGGACATCTATGAATCAACCACTACGTTTTTCTAGCATTATATGCGTTATTTGAGCTTCTAAGTAGTGCCATGCTTTAAAAATCAGATTAAAAGATTAACAGTGACAATTTGCCATTTATTATTTGATTCTGTTTATTTTTTAGACATGGTTTTACATCTGAAACATACCAGATATCTTGTGCTAATGCCTCAGATACCCATGGCCCATTAGCATATATACAGTGTAACCAGGGAGTCTAGTTTCTTATTTCCATTTTTCATTGAATTGAGTTTATTGGTGGCTAAATCTGATTTTTCATCCAGAAGAACCTATTTCCCCTAAGGTCTTTTTAGCTGTTTCTATGTAATTTTGAACTGAATATTATTTAATTAGGTGAAAATGACCACATGAGATAAACCGACCTTAAAACCAAAGCCATTTAAAAATTATCCTTTTCAGATCAAGGGTACATCAGTATCTACTGGTAGATCTTGAAGTCACATCAGGCAGATCACCGGCTGGTAGATGTTGCCATACCCCTGTTTGGGATTGCTCTAATTGTTACCCGTGGTGTGGCACCTCTTGGAAAGCCCATTTCTCCTCTAGTAACCCCACACCCACTCCCATCCCCACCCTCCTTCTGACCAAGCCCTGTCCTATGCCTGAAAATCTTCAGGCGCACCAAAAGTTTGGAGATCTCTGCCTCAAGTTTTTAAGACCATTTTGCCATTACAGTCCCTTCAGGATATGTCATGTGGAAATAGAGAACGCGGGCTTGAAGTCTTGGTTCATATTTGAGCCCTGACACTCATCAGCCGTGTGAGCTGGGAAAATTACTCATCTCTCCAAGCCTCGATTTCCTCATTTGTCTGAGAAGGGAAGCAGCAGTGAGATAAAATCTAAGAAGTACCTAGAATTATATACTTGCTTGCAATGAACAAGAGCTATTTTTATAATATCATTATTGTTTCACTGAACTAATTTTAGCGCTCCTGGTAATAAAACCATTGGAGACAGAGAATGGTTAAGTGGAAAAGAAATTAAAGTGACTCTTCACCAATATTTTTCTTGTGAGATATAAAATTTAAGCAAACAGACAGCAAACTCTTCATACTCAGTCCAAGTAACTAGGCCATGGAGAACAGACTCCAGATCTTAAGAGGGTAAAAAGTGGTCCCCGGGTTGAACAGTATATGTTTAGGTGACATCTGTAAAACGGGAATAAAATAATGCTTACTGCATTGGGTTGTTATGCAAAAAATGATTTAATATAATACACTTAAAACACATAGAAAAAAAAAGTCAGGTATTGTCATTAATGGATAAAAAGATTTATATTTTTTAGACCTGATGGCATGCCAGTGATTATGGGGGAGGGTCTCCTTGGGTTGAAATACTGTAATTCTGATTGTGGTATTTCTCAAGCTTTGGAGGGTGACTAAACTGTCAGTATCCTGAGGCATTTATTTGTTTACATATCTTTATATCTTATCTCTTGGTACAGAGTCTGGCACAGACCTAGCATTTAGTAAATGTTTATTGAATGAGTGGATGAAGGAGTAGACGAGTGACCTGTCTTGTCGAGTTCTGAGGGTTATTTGGTTGAGATCATAACATTTGGGTATAAACTGAAATTCCTTAATTTTCCTCTTCACTTTGTCTACCCATCCCACCACATCAGGTTTTGAGATTCTAAACCAGGCACAGAATTCTGTAGCCCCTCTACCTCTTCTCACTCCAGGAAGCATTTCCCTGGAGGTAGTCTGGTGTCACCGACTCCCAAGCCCTCTCAAGCCAACAGGGGCCAGTTAGGGAGGCTGAATGAGTAGAACAGGCTGGGTGACAGTAGATTATGAGTCCCACCAGAAGCAAGCTCTGCGAGGGCAGTAGCCTCATCTGCTTTTTCATTTCTGTCCATTTAGTACCTAGAACAGTGCCTGCCACATAGTTCTTCATGGATAAATATTGGTTGGAGGAATGAATAAATAAATGTTCAGTACAGGCTGATTTTTGCAAGACAGCAATGAAGACCCCGTGTTGTCCAACACTTAGATTTCTCCAGAAAGTGCAGAGAATCTACTTTTATGAGAAATCTCTTGATTTCAAATGTTGGCAACAAATTAAAAATGTTAAACATTGTGTGGGTCAAACAAAAACATAACTAGGGGGAGAATTCAGCTCCTAAGCTCCCAGCTTTAGATCTCTGCTGTCAGCAGTAGCTTATGCAAGGCTTTACTGTTTGCCCGTCTTCCTATGTGCTGGGGAGTATAGATTGCATTATCTCCATTTTATAGATAAGGTCACTGAGGCTCAGAGAAACTAATTGACTTGTTCAAGGTTACAGGGCTGGTATGTAATGGAATTGGAACCAGTATCCAAGTTTTCTGGCCTGAAGTCCTGTGCACATTCCAGGACACCCTTCCGATTATTCCACCACATGTCCTTTGGGAGCAGAAGGTAAAATCACAAGCCATATGCTTTTGATACTTCACAGATTTGGGTTTCTATTCTTCCTTCCTGATGCTTCTCTCCATCTTCCAACCCGTCTGTCCATGCTGCTATGATATGGCAGTGTAATTGCAAGTAAATAGCTTCCACTTTGGTGTTATTAATTCACAGGCAGGCCTATTTCTATTTTGTTAAACACCTGGATGCACAGAAATCAATTTGAATCATTGAGAATGTATAGCTTTATTCGTTTGGATCTAGATTTGGTCACTGTTAAAAGATCAAAATAGTAATATCTCGAAACAAGATAAAAGTTGTTTTTATTTTCCCTATTTCACATAAATCTGAACATAAATAATCCAGGGATGCTATGGTGGCTCCAAAGTGTCCCAGAGGTAGACCTCTTCCATCTATTTACTGTGTGGTTGTTACCCTTGCTGGCTTTGCTCAGGTCTCTCACCAATATGTTCATATTAAAGTCAGAGATACAGAGGAGAGAGAAGAAGGGACCGCATCACATCCCCTCCCTCTTATGGGCATGAAGTGGAGGTTGTACACATCGCTCCTGCTCACAGCATAATTCTTCTGCGCATGACTTAATCTTATGGTCACCTTGCTGTAAGGGGGTGAGATGTAGTTTTTAGCTGGATGTCCATGAGTCTAACTGAAAATTCTATTACCATATGAGAAGAAAACAAATATTGGGGAACAACTTGTCGTCTCTACCGTAATAGCTAAGCATTACTGTGTTAGTGTTTAGGCGGCGTTTTCTAACTGATAGGGTATTCTTTGATTCAGATACTTGGTCCTCTTTTACCTTTCATCTGTGGTATTTAGTATGAGTAATAGATATTTGATGGATGAACATAAAACTAATGTGTTAAGATTCTTCTCTGACTTATTTGCAAATTATCAGATGACTTTTGAAACTTGAAATTTGCAGGGAATTGGAATAGTTAAATATATCAGGCCTTGTAGTTGATAACTGTTGACAGGGGCCCTTGAACAGGAATTCATCAGATTACTCTGTGGAGATAACCACCGTTCCTTCGAAATTTAGGCATCTCATTGAACCAATCACTTCCTATATCTGCTCCACTTCTGATACTTGGGTGGTCTCACTGGTGAGAACACTGAAAATATTCCAGTGAAAGTTTCCTATGGCTGCTATAACAAATTACCACAAACTTGGTGGCTTACAGCAACAGGAGTTTATCCTCTCACAGTTTTGAGAGCCAGAAGTCTGAAATCAGTACTATTGGGCCCAAATCAAGTGCTCAACAGGGTGGCACTCCCTCTGGAGATTCTAGGGGAATATTTGTTCCTTGCCTCTTCTAGCTTCCAGGGACTGCCAGCCGTCCTTGAATTATGGTCCTATCACTCCAGTCTGCTTCTGTGTCACATGGCCTTCTTTGCTTCTGTGTCAAATGTCCCTCTATGTCTTCTTAGGAAGGCACTTGTGGTTGCATTTAGGCTTCACCTGAATAATCCAGGATAACCTCCCCATTTTATGATTTTTCATCACATCTGCATAGTCTCCACAGATTAGGACCTGGGGGAGCCATTATTCTGCCTCTACAGCAATATTATTATTATAATAATAATTATATATATTATTATTGTTATATATAATAATATATATTATAATTCTATATAATATATAGAATTAAATATATAATATAATATTAAAATAATATTAATATATATAATAATATAATATATAATATAATAATAATATAATTATAATAATAATAATTATTATTATTGTTAAAAACAATAGCTACTTCCATGGACCTAGAGATTGTCATCTCTTCACAGAATGAAGTAAGTCAGAAAGAGAAAAATATCGTATATTAACGCATATATGTGGAATCTAGAAAAACGGTACAGATGAACCTATTTGCCAAGCAGAAATAGAGACACAGACGTAGAGAACAAACATATGGACACCAAGGGGGGAAAGGGAGGGGGTGGGATGAATTGGGAGATTGGGATTGACACGTATACACTGCTATGTATGGAAGAGATAACTAGTGAGAGCCTGCTATATAGCGCAGGGAACTTTACTCGATGCTCTGTGGTGCCCTAGATGGGAGGGAAATCCAGAAGGGAGGGGATATGTGTATATATATGGCTGATTCACTTCGCTGTACAGCAGAAACTAGCACAACATTGTGAAGCAACTATACCCCAATAAAAACAAAAAACAAGAAAAACGCAGTAGCTACTTACTGAAGCTATATACTATGTGCCAGACATTGTGGTCAGTGTTTTATGTTGTTTATTTAATTTGAGTCTTACATACATTTTATTTGACTTTTCAGGAAAGTAAGGTTCAGAGAAGCCAAGTAACCTGCTCTATGTCCCTCAGCATGCTCCACCTCCTTCTTCCTCACTCTTCCTTCTCTAAGCCTGTGCCAAAGTGAAGCAAGTAAATGTTGAATCAACCTAGAACAACAAGATGGAATGCCCCCTTCCCCACTGCCATCACCAAGTCAATTTAGGTAGCACACCTGCACCTTCCTTCTAACCTTCATGAGGCCCTTTGTGTCTCCTTTTCCCCTGAAAGGCTGCCTTAAGGTCCATTTCATCCTCAGTTCACCTGTGTGGGAAGTTGTGCGTCTGGGAGAGGGACCAAATGCCTGTGCAGCTCCAACCTGTCATAACTCACCCCTGGGACAGTGGGGGGAGTACGAAGTTCCCTCCCTATAATTGGGTCCAGAACTCTTCTGTACTTTGGCATTACAAAGGTGGGTTAACAAATGTCGTGGGAAAAGGCTCTCTGGCCAGTTGTCTAATGCTACTGCTTCCAGTCTCAACCAGACATAGCAGGAGACTAACTTTTCCCAGGGTATTTTAGTGCTTCAGGTTCTGGTTCCGACTGGAATCAAAGTGGTGAAACGACTTCCAAGTAAACATTCAGAATGTTAGTGAAAAGCCTAGCTCAGTATTAAGTGTATCAATAGGCGAAGATGGGGTGATGAGATTGAGTGGAAGGAGTAAGGGCGTATTTTTTCACCAGTTTATCCCTGAGTGAAGGCACATGCTGGAAAGAGCTAGATGGATCTCTTGAACATCTGATATGTCATTTCCCAAACAGTTATGTGCAGAGGTCAGGCCAGCTCAGCTGTATTGCTGCTGTGCTAATGTGGTGACTTAGCCATTTGGAGTTAATTGTTAATCAAGCCAGACATTATCTGCAATACCATTCTGAGAGGTCGAAAGAAAAAAAATCCAGTGTCTTATTACCCTTGTCATCAAAATGCTCTGAAAAGTTTTGTATAATAGCCATAGAAATGGCAGAGATGGGGCTCTTATAAGAACAAAAAACGCCTCCTGCTTTTGCTTTCTATTTTCAAATAATTTTATGTATGAGCTGAAATCAGCTGGGAAGGATCGACCACATACTGACAGTTGCAAAGCCTGGCTTCCTGCAGCACCCTCTCTGTGACACTCATTTTGCTATTAAGAGAAGCCACTTAACAAACCAATTGTCAACAGGGGGAGATGAAAACAACAATAGTTAATCAGGTTTTACAAGGTCACACGCCTAATTCGAATTGTAAAAGAACCCCATTCCTGCATTCTTTCCCTTGTTCTTGAATGTAGCCTTTCTCCAAATTGAGGGCTCACCACTTTGGATCCCCCTACAAGATAGCAGTCGTTAATAAAGGCTTGAAGTACTATTTTACTTACGGAGGGTCCCCTTTGGAGCCTATTAACACCCTTTTTTTTACGGCAAGCAGAGCAAGTAGCCACCTTCTGACATGTGTTGGCACTTCCTAAAAGGTCATTAATGCTCCATATTTCAGAGCATAACAAACCCAGGAAGGCTCACAAGGAGGCCGGCAGGGGTAAAATAAAAACAGTGAGCAATTTACAGAGCTTCCAGCATCACTGAGGTGGTATATGCTAAATGAGAGAGAGAATTAGGACATTCCGCCCCCCCCCCACCACCTCCCCAAACCCCAGGGAATTTGCAGGGATTTGCAGGGTCCTAGGAATTTCTAGGTAAAATCTAGACTAGTGAGCTTTTTTTTTTAAAATTAATTAATTAATTTATTTATTTATTTTGGCTGTGTTGGGTCTTCGTTGCTGCACGCGGACTTTTCTCTAGTTGCGGCGAGCGGGGTCTACTCTTCGTTGCGGTGTGCGGCTCCTCATTGCGTTGGCTTCTCTTGTTGTGGAGCATGGGCTCTAGGTGCGCAGGCTTCAGTAGTTGTGGCACGAGGGCTCAGTAGTTGTGGCTCGCGGGCTGTAGAGCACAGGCTCAGTAGTTGTGGCACACAGGCTTAGTTGCTCCGCGGCATGTGGGATCTTCCCGGACCAGGGCTTGAACCTGTGTCCCCTGCATTGGCAGGCAGATTCTCAACCACTGCGCCACCAGGGAAGCCCAAGACTAGTGAGCTTTTATGAAACAATCTTGGTCAAATATTTGTGCTGTAGAAAAGCAGCATCACAGTGGTTTGGATTCCTTTCTCTGCCCTTGTCCTTACTCATCAGAATGAATTTTCTACATGGGTGGGCCTTCTTTGACTTTTGATTATTTCTGAAGCTTTGTTGTGATTCTCTGATAACATACCACACTGAAACTGGAAATGGATGGGCAAATCTGTAGCTTCATTTTATTTTCAAATTTCTGAGACCTTCTTTTTTTAGTAAACACATCCTATATTTTCCAGGGAAGCTATTTGCATTTTAGCATGTTGTTAAAACTTGCATTGGACACTAGATTGATGCGGTTTATTTCCTTAAATTATATGTGAAGGCCTGAGAATGCATGGGAAAAGTTTTAATAAACTTCAAAGTGTTATCACAAATGGAATATATATCTAAAGTTCACTTATATAAGTCTGCAGACCTGAGAAGGCAGGGGTCTTCCTCTGTGTTTAAAGATAGATACCACACCACCATACCAACTAGTGTACAGAAGCCCCTTCTTGTTTACACCATGGTTTCCCCCAAGTATAGAAGGATCATCACCACTGGCTTTTATCCCTAGTGAGGTGTTTCTGTTTCTTCAACTTACTTCTGTGCACCACCCCATCATTTGATTGTGAGGGTTCTACTGAGAAGTATCCCCCTTTTTTTTTTTCATTTTTAATTAATTAATTAATTTATTTTTGGCTGTGTTGGGTCTTCATTTCTGTGCGAGGGCTTTCTCTAGTTGCGGCAAGCGGGGGCCACTCTTCATCGCGGTGCGTGGGCCTCTCACTGTCGCGGCCTCTCTTGTTGCGGAGCACAGGCTCCAGACACGCAGGCTCAGTAGTTGTGGCTCACGGGCCTGGTTGCTCTGCGGCATGTGGAATCTTCCCAGACCAGGGCTCGAACCTGTGTCTCCTGCATTGGCAGGCAGATTCTCAACCACTGCACCACCAGGGAAGCCCGAGAAGTATCCTCTTACCATTCATGCCATCTGACAATAATAGGGATGTTCGTGGCCCGTCTTCTATAATCTTTCTGATCCTGCTACAGAACCAGAGAGGTAAGCAAGAAGCAATTTGAATCATGGATGAAGGAAGGATCCTGTAATAGCTGCCAGGCAATATTTTTTCAGATAAATAGGCTGACCAGTAAGAGTCACAGCGTTTTCATCCCATCCTGAATTCAGTTTTCAAGGTGACACCATGTATTCCAACAACCATATTGAGCACCTACTGTGTGGCAGATACTATTTTGGATTCTAGGGAAACAACAGTGAACAAAGCAGACAAAACTCCTTGTTCTCATCATGCTTGTATTTGTGTGTGTGTGTGTGTGTGTGTTTAAGACAGAGACAGACAGACAGAAATGATGAATAAGATATACAAACAAGCATTATGTTATTTAAGGTTGTAAGTGTTATGGTAACAGTAAAGCAGGGAACACATTTCTCTGAGAAACTGCCAGTTGAGCAAAGACTTGAGGGAAGTGCTTTTCCTACTAAGTTGGTAATTGGTGGATAAAAATGATGATTTTTTATAAAGAATTTACATTAGGAGAATTAAACACATTTCACTTATAGTTCAAGAAAAATACAAGCCAAGTATCTTTAAGAAATTTATAAGCAAAGCAGTGGGGTAGGTCAAGAAGGAAGGGAAGAGAAAGCTGGTGAGAGGAGAGAGGTCACCTCTCATTGGAATGATCAGAATTTGGTTTCATTAAACTTGAAGGTCACTTTAGATGTTTGAGATTCCCAGTAGATATCCATTTCCTAGATAGATCTATGAAGAAGCTTTGTCTCGAGACTGCTAATAATCTGGTAGAATTTAAAGATATTATCGCTGGTGATTGTGCCTTTGCTGACTTGGCTACAATTAAGCGTAGCTTGTAGGAGAACAGGTAAATTAGACCAAGAATCCTGCTGCTGTGTTGTCAGGTCTGTGGGAAAGGAAACTAAGTAGGATTTGGAATTTCTGAGTTCCCTCATCTTGCTAACCATCATGCTTGATTCCAAAGGTGCAGGCCACCCAGAGAATACTCTAGTTAATGCTTTATTTATTACTGGTGAGGACTTTGGACCAATTTCCTGCCTGGTCTCTTAACCTGCCAAGGAGGGTTGGCTTTGAGAAGGAATTCTTTTTACCCCTCTGCCTCTACATTCCCAGTCACTGGAGGGCTCTGCTCCTTGGCTCCTTGACCTGGGTCCACACCTAACCTCAGCTCTGTGTTTTACACTTATACTGTGTAGTCATGGAAGAGAGTGGGAGTGATGACTTGTCCTGATCCAGATCTATTTATTATACCTCTTTAACTCCATGTAAAGTATTTCTGAGGCTTCTATTTAGTCCTTGATTTTTAAGAGCTCTTCCTGCCTGGCAGTGAATGACTGGGAAAAGCCCCAAGCTCAATATAGAGCTTGAAATGGACACTGTCTTGTAAGTCTGTGGCATTCATTTAAAGGACTACAGGGTATTCCACTGAACAGAGATACCATAATACAGTTACTAAATATTTAGTAGAAGGCACTGAGTTTGTTCCAAGTTGTTGTTGTTTTTTTCCCCCTCTTACAGGGATGTATTTTCTAGATAGACCTTTCCTACTCTGTTATAAAAGTATTTGTTTTATTCCAATACTACTTCGATTTTTCTTTCTTTTTACATTTTTATTCACTTACGTTTTACTCTAGTACTTTTATGGTTTATTTGTTAAACTTTGTGTTAAACTTTATTTAAATCATATTCAATAATTTTATGGTTTATTATAAAATATTCATTCATACTTCATATGAACCATTGGGAGTTTATTTTAGAATAAAGAGTGAGATAGAGGGGCTTCCCTGGTGGCGCAGTGGTTGAGAATCTGCCTGCGAATGCAGGGGACACGGGTTCGAGCCCTGGTCTGGGAAGATCCCACATGCCGCGGAGCGGCTGGGCCCGTGAGCCACAATTGCTGAGCCTGCGCGTCTGGAGCCTGTGCTCCGCAACAAGAGAGGCCACGATAGTGAGAGGCCCGCGCACCGCGATGAAGAGTGGCCCCCACTTGCCGCAACTAGAGGAAGCCCTCGTACAGAAACGAAGACCCAACACAGCCATAAATAAATAAATAAATAAATAGATAATTAAAAAAAAAAAAAAAAAAGAGTGAGATAGAGATACAACTTTCACTAAATATAAATGCTAATCAATTTCCAAATACTACTTATAATCCCTAGGTCTCTCTCACTCCTGAATTCGGAATGCCCATTTTTATAATATACTACATCCCTATATATGCTTGGATTTATTTTTGAATTTCTATTTATTCTGATATCTTTATTCTATTTCTATACCACCAGACCAGCATACTGTTTTAACAGTGCTTTGTTTCTTATAATTTAACATCTGATAGAAGTACTTTTTCATTAATTTTCTATTTCAGAATTTTCTTTGCTGTAACAACATGTTTATCTTTCCAGATGTAAGTTTTAATTATTTTGTCAAGGCTCAAAAATAATTCTCTTTTGGGGACTTCCCTGGTGGCACAGTGGTTAAGAATCCGTCTGCCAATGCAGGGGACACGGGATCGAGCCCTGGTCCGGGAAGATCCCACATGCTGCGGTGCAGGTGAGCCCGTGCGCCACAACTACTGAGCCTGAGTGCCACAACTACTGAAGCCCGCACGCCTATAGCCCGTGCTCCACAACAAGAGAAGCCACTGCAATGAGAAGCCCGTGCACCACAATGAAGAGTAGCCCCCGCTAGCCGCAACTAGAGAAAGCCTGTGCACAGCAACGATGACCCAACACAGCCAAAAACAAAAAATAATTCTCTTTTGGATTTTTAATGTGAATTACATTGTATGTAATAATTAATGTAAGGAGAAATTATATTTTTATATTACTAACTCTACTGACCCAAGAAACAAAATACGGCTTTCTAGTAATTCAAGTTTTTTTGTTGTTGTTTTTTAGTGTTTTTCAGCAAGACTTTGTTTAATTCACACATATTATATCAGTTAGGATTTGTCATTGGTTAGCAGCAGAAACAGTTTAGCTAATTTAAGCAGAAAAAGGAATTTATTCAAAGGACATTGGTAGCTCAGAAAATTGCTGAAAGGTTGGAGAACCAAGCTTGGATAAAAGTCAAAAATCAGGGCAGCCCTGGCAGGAAGCACTAGGCAGTCTTGTCTGGGAACTGAAGCAAGAGAGATGAACATTGACCATTCTCTTATGTTCTTGCCTCATGCTGCTTAAGATCAAAGTCCTGTTTTGAGAGTGAGGTGTCTAATTGGCTTGGCTTTGATCATGTGTCCAGCCCTTGATATAAAAGAAGACTTGCATAACTCTGGTGCATCTCTCTATTCATGTAGCAGGGTGTCCCTTCTGAGTCAAAAGGGAAGAGAGACTCTGGGATGTGGGTGTCCTTACCCTCACCTCGGTTTCATATGTCTTGTCAGACCTATGGAGCTGAGAAGTGTCCTGTAAAGATCATGGACAGGATCAGTGACACACTCCAAAGACATAAAGACATCCCAGAAAGGAATGGAAGGATGTAATGGGAGGCAAAACACAACATACCAAGCTAGACTCAGCAACAGGGTGTAGAGGAGAGTGAGGTGAGAGAAGCCAATCTCAGTGCAGTGTATGACTGTTACCTGGACGCCCCTGTCCCAGGCCCTCTGGCAGCATGACTGCCTCCTTTGCCCCCTTTATTTAAATGATATCTGTATAAAAAGTAAAGTAATTATCATCCTGGGCTCTACCAATTATGCATGAAGGTAGTTGCGAAGTGGGAGTTGGAGAGTGGAAAGCTGTTTCTCCTTAAGTAGTGAGGGGTGAGCACTGAGGGTTTGGTTTAGCACCAGGGCTGTCATGTATGGTTGTGCAGGCTGTACACTGCACAGTTGCAGGAATGATCCTTCACACAGGCTGCAGTATGCATATACAACCTTTATGGCTGTACTTGGTCGCCCTGCCAAGAGTCAGCATCAACGGAGGCAGGGGAGACTGGAGCATTCCAAAGGCACATCAGTGATCTGCCGTGGAGCAGCCATGATAGGGTGGGCAGTGGGCTGACCGTACGTGATGGTCAGGTGTGGACAGTGACGAGAAAGATCTCAGTGGCCTAAATTAGAGTGCTGGCCTGAGGGACTCAGCGTGCATGAGACACTCCTGGGGGCTTCCAGAGATGCTGGGGTGGTGGAGGGACTGGCTATGTCTGTCACAATTAAGAAAAACGGGAGGGCTTCCCTGGTGGCGCAGTGGTTGGGAATCCGCCTGCCAATGCAGGGGACACGGGTTCGAGCCCTGGTCGGGGAAGATCCCACATGCTGCGGAGCGACTAAGCTCGCGTGCCACAACTACTGAGCCCTCGTGCCACAACTACTGAGGCCCACGCGCCTAGAGCCGGTGCTCCACAACAAGAGAAGCCATTGCAATGAGAAGCCCACGCGCCGCAACGAAGAGTGGCCCCTGCTCGCCACAACTAGAGAAAGCCTGTGCACAGCAACGAAGACCCAACGCAGCCAAAAATAAAATAAATAAAATAAATCTTTAAAAAAAAAAAAAAGAAAGAAAAGAAAGTAAGCTATGTATGTATCAATAATATACTCCCATTTTATTTTATTAAAAATTTTTATTTATTTGTTTATTTATTTATGGCTTGTGTTGGGTCTTCGTTTCTGTGCGAGGGCTTTCTCTAGTTGCGGCAAGTGGGGGCCACTCTTCATCACGGTGCGCGGGCCTCTCACTATCGTGGCCTCTCTTGTTGCGGAGCACAGGCTCCAGACGCGCAGGCTCAGCAATTGTGGCTCACGGGCCCAGCCGCTCCGCGGCATGTGGGATCCTCCCAGACCAGGGCTCGAACCCGTGTCCCCTGCATTGGCAGGCAGATTCTCAACCACTGTACCACCAGAGAAGCCCAATATACTCCCATTTAAAAAAAAAAAGAAGAAAAACTGGATAGGTTCATGTGGCTTCATTTTGTACCCCACATGGTAGGACCCTGGAGTTTTTGGATTGTTTACGTAAACAAACATAGTTTATTTTCAGATCTCAGCTTTTGGGTTGAACCCTATTTCTTGTTTTGGGGGGTTAGACTTGTTAATAGGAAGAGCACTGCTGCTTCTTACGTCGTCCACGTGCTCTCTGGCTGGGAAGGAGCACGCAGCCAGCCGGCCTGGTAGTCACTGCTGCAGTGTGTTCTCACTGAACCTTGTTAACTGGTACAGATAGTAAAGTGAAATGACAGTAAATGGACTGATGATCTGAGTTCTCCATGACAAACTACCAGGAAATACTTCTTGGCCATGACATTTAAAGAAAAAGGAAAAAAATAATAATAAAATGATGATTTTAAGAGACCTTCAGTAAAGGGAAAAAATTCAGAATTTTTACTAAAAACTGCACAGGCAGAGGGAGACTGGCCAGTGGAAAATTCTTTTCCTTTCACCCTAATCCTAACAAGGTAGACAATGATGAGAAACATTTTTAAAGGTGAGGCTTCTAAGTCCAAAGAACGGGCAGTATCTGAAAGGCCCTGGGCTCCAGCACTTTATGGAAACTGACAAAATGCTGCCCCTGCTACCACCTGCTCCAGAGCCCAAGCAGGGCAGTGTGGCAGTGAGCAAAGTGGTGGAGAGGCAAAGTTGACTCAGGCCAAGGGACCTGAGTGGACTATAAACTCTTTTAACAAGATCACCTGTCTGGTACCTTACCGGACCACACGATTTCCAATGTGGTGGATTCACTTTATTCTGAGCATTTACAGAAGGCCCTCCAAAGGCCTTGTTAGGAGGGAAATGTGAGGTAACAGCTGAAAAGAAAGAGGAAGTAACTGGCCTGGTACCCCATATGCTATTCTCTGGTAGAACTAGTAAGAGGGTTTATAAAGTACTCACTTCTTCAGTTCTTCAGAATGGGTTTTGCGGCAAAAGTGTGACTCGTGAAATATCTGCAGTGAAGAAAAACAACTAACGTGTATGAGAGCCCTCTAAATAAATGCCAGGAACTTGGTAGTATCTTAGGAGGTGTGGATATAATTATTCCCATTTTACAGAAGAGGAAAAGGAGGCTCAGAAAGCTAAAGTTACTGCCCACGTCACACATCCAGTGAATCGTGGAGTCGGGACTGAACTGAGTCACCTGCAGGAGTAACACATGTGCTATTTCAGCCACAGAAGACTTCTCATCCCCCTAACCTCCCTCCATCCCTGGCACCCCATCGTGTTTACGTGGGGAGGTGCCCTCCTCCGAGTGTGTGTTGGCAAACAGCCCCTCACTTGTAGGTCAAGAAGTTAGCGCATCTCTCGACCCTCCACTGGCCACAGGAGGGTATCAGCGGCTTTGCCATCCACCTGACCTCTCACTGATCCCCCAGCCCTCACGAAACTCGGCCAACTATTGTTTAAATATCCTTGGGTTAGGATGATAATGTTTATATTCTATTGAGTCATTATAATTAATTCTGCTAAGCTTTGTTAGTCAAGTTAAAAACGAATTTTCAAATTCCAGAAGTGGAATTTAGATTCATCTTTGTAGAAGAAGTAGACTGGTATGGCAGAAATACCAGACTCACCCAGTGAGCCACTGCTGTCGCCAGTGGATCCAGGGAGAAGGAAGGAGAGCTTTCGTCCGTCATTACTCTTGGCAGAGCCTGGCACATTCTGGGCATGGAGAAGCATTGGCTGAGCATTGTTCCTGGAGCTGCTGGGACAGCAGAGAATGTGACTGCGGTTCTGCCAGTGGGGTCCAAGAGGTGTATCTGCGCTGGCACAGAGGGCTTGGCCTGTAATATCAGGCCACCCGAAAGAGAGGACAAAGCTCTCTGGTTTATGCGGCTATTTGGGAGTCTCATGGGGGTGACTAGTCTTCACTGGCTAAGGTGCCTGCTCACAAGTAACTTCGCCATTCTTTCAAATAGTAACACTAAATTGCATCTATGCCTAAATTCAAACTACTGCACAAATAATAAAAAAGTTGCTTCTTTTTGCTTTTTATTTAAGATCCAAAGGTGGCAACTAACTTAGGAAAAAGTCCAGAGATCCAGGGAAAAATATCTCTTTATTGTGGGACAGTTGCTCGGAAGGCCTATGCTACATAAAAAGGAGATTTTTTCAGAGACCCCCTACTTTGTCTGTGTGTACAGTTCTCAAAGCTGAAGTCCAGTAAGAAAGCATTTACATCATTGTGCTTATGTAAACACTGTTCACTGTACATTAAAGAAGTGCCATGTTCCCCTTCCCCCTTTATGCCCCTGGACCGATCAGGGTCCTAGTGTTAGGTCAGAGGAACTCCTTTTACTTACACTGCTTCAACTTCTCCAATCTTGTCACATTTTAGTTCATTTCCTATTTAGACTATAACTTTTTGAACAGCTTTCTTTTCCTGGAGTTTCTAATTACCAGCAGGAGAAATGTAGCTTCCTGTACCATCTTATAATGACCTTGCAGTGTCTTGCTCATTCCATCTATGGAATGGGATCCATTCCTTTCTCTTGCTTGAAAAGTTAGCTGTGGAAGCCCACGGAGCGTCTGTTCTAATTTGGACCAATTGCTTTATGGGTTGTCTACGCTGCTATCAACCCCTGGTTCATTTTTATTGGATTTTAAGTCATTGCCAGAGGTTGTTACAGCTCAAGGTGTCTTCTTTCTTGGATTTCACAGTTTGTTGTAATGGATCTTCAAGTTACTTCTTCAAAAAGAGTATGCAGGAGGTAAACTTTTTTTTTTTTTTGTATAAAAAAGTCTTTATTTTGCTATTACATTTGATTGATAGTTTGAAGAAATGGAGAATAATAAGTTCAAAATAACTTTTCCTAAAACTCTAAAAGGGCCACTCCTCTACAGCCTCTTTTGGCAGGTTTTCTAGGCCATGGCTTCCTCCTGTTTTTGTGTAAAAAATGCTTCCATATACTATTTATCTTCAAGGAATTTGTGGAGTTTCTCTCTCTCTCTCTCTCTCTTCCCCCCACCGCTGCCCCACTGTTAGGGATTTATTCCCTTTTAAAGAAAACTTCTATCTTTTATCATCAATTTAACTATTTAACTGCAATCCTGAAGGGAGAGGAGACAAACATCTCTATTTTACTTGCACTCAGTCCCCCATCTTGAAAAAACAAAACAAAACAAACAAAATCTTGGCCTTCACCTGCTAAAGGGCAAATACCTTTGGGCAAAGGGTGAAAGAGGCAGCTAACTTTATCACGTGCATTCTAATAATCGAATTATTCTGAACAACTTGAGAGAACAGTGAATCAGAGCTGTACAAGGATGTAAAAACAAGGCTTCAGAATATCTCTTTATAAGAACTAGGAAATGGCTAACAGTGTCTTTGGAACTGTAAGGCTGACAGTGGTAGTAACTAGGGTTTAATCCTAGCTCAGGGCGAATTACTTCAGTGTTGGAAATTCTGTTTACAAGTTGCTATTGATTGTTTTGTCAGCAGTGTCACACACCTATCTATATCTAGATCTATTTATCTATCTAGATCTAGATATATATGCCATGTATACACATATATACATAAACATGTCTATATACACACACAAATATATATATATATATATATATATATATATAAATACACATACATACACACAGATACAAGTTTGAGCCTATATTGGTTTTATTTGTGATATAGTTCCTTATTTTCTAAATCTCATACTAGAATGTCTGCGTATTTGGTTAATGTAAGGCTTAGAGATCACCAATCATAGAAGAACCTGGGGCATGTGCCCACATGAACTTTGATTCAACCAGTCTTCCAAGATCTTTTAACTCTTAGAAATGTTCAAACTTCTTTTCTGACAAAATTGTGGCCCATGCTTCATGATGTCCTCAATAAAAGAACATCTTCTAAAGTTGATTTTATCATATAGATCTTCAGGATGACCTTATTGCCATTTGAGACCAGAGTTCCTCTAACTGCAAGCCAACTACCCTTCATCTTTCGTCCCCGAAGCATTTCAGGCAATTTTTGGCCATGAGTATACACAGGTGAATCTGGCAGTTGACACAGGGCGACCAAGGCCATTCAGGGAAGAGACCGTTTTCTCAGAATATTTCATTCCTCACTAAATCTGCACTTTGTCCCACTGTCTTAAATTCCACTAGGTGGGTTAATAAAGATCATTCATTCATAGTTAAATTGGTTTAGATGTTTGAGTATTTTTCTCCCCCTCCCACCTACCTTGGGGAGTGTGAAGGCATTGAAGTTTGGAGATGGAGGGAGGGAGAGATCATTGAGAAAGGGGGCTCTGGGGTGTGTGGGGACAGCATGGCCTGCTTCCACAGCCAGGTCTCAGTGTGCAGGCACCTTGGCCTCTGCGAGCAGCGGAATGACACTGCCCCTGTTTCTGGCAGCTCCCTCCTGTTGTGATGACAGGGCAGCCTAGAGCTCGTTTCTCCCAAAGTTTGCCACTCTGGGCTTGAAGGCCTGTAACCCTAGTTCCCAAGGTATCTCGGCCTTTGAGGCCAATGCAGTTCAACCATGTCCACGCTGAGAATCCTCTCGTCGGCTTCCTCACAGCTGGAGCCATGTTTGATCAAGCGATGACTCACTGGGCTGTGCACTCCAATTTCCCTGCAAGAAGGATAATGAGAAAAGGAAATGCCTACAGGGGAAGGAGGAGAGAGGTGGCTTTGGACTTCTTCCTGAAAACATGAGGCAATATTTATCTTCTAGGCCTTGGTTGGGTGCTAGCTGGGGGAGGCTGACTCTGTATCCTTCTTTAAGAAACCTTGTTTTGTTGGGTTTTTTTTCTATTAAGGAAGAGGACATTTTTTGGTTTCATGTTTAGATAGTTGCAAATTGAGCATGTTCGTGGGTCAGGCTAGCTAAGTTGGCCTCCCGAAGCCGTGAAAATGCGGAATCAGATGCCTGAAATGATGCAGGACAAGTAGCTGTAGAAAGATTGAGTTATATGTCTCTGACGAGTCATTTTCAGTTAGCTTTCTCTCAGCAGTGGGATGGCATTATTTTTACTACATTAATAATTCATGCCTCATTCTAGAAAATGAAAAGATGCACATTTTGGATTTGGAGTAATCTGGAGTTTTTACACATGAAGGGTAAATTTGGGTAGAGGAAGAAGGAAAAAGGGATTAACGTTTACTGAACACGTTTTATATGCCAGGTATTGTTTAGGTACTTTATACGTTTTCTTATTCTGTTCTTCATGACAACAGCAGCAACAATCACACCTCTCTGGGAAAAGTATTAAGATATTTTACAGTTAAGCAAATTGACTTTCAATGAGCTGAAGCAAATTGCTCAAGGTTACTCCACTTACAAGTGGTTGAGTTGCATTCAAATCCAGGTTTTTGTGACATCGAATCTGGGCACTTTCTGTCTCCCCATGGTGTCTCTGAAAATGATGCTTAAAAGTGTATTTGGTCAGAAATATCTCTGTCATTGATCTGCCACAGGGCCTGAAACTGCCCTCACTGAAGTCACAGAAAGACATCGTTTCTAAGAAGGCACTTATTAAAATGCAGTTGTGCACCCAGAGCAAGTACAGCTCGGGGGTTATACTAATCAGCCCCTGCCTCCACCCCAACCCCTTACTACAGTTCAATGAGAGACTCAATATTAGAGCAGACAGGGGCTTTGGGAGAATTCAGCCCACTTTCTTCTTTTTATAAATGATGAAACAGACTCAGGCTAAGGAAACTCTTCATAATTACATAACTTGTGCGGTGGTTAGTTTTATCAGAAATCAGGGCCCTCAGGGGATGGCAGACAAAATTGGATTTAGGGCGTGAGGAAGGGGCAGACAAGTTGAGCGTGCTGGGTGCTTCTCACTGGAAAGCACCATGGGAAAGAGCACACTGAGGAAACACGGACGTCCTTGAGACCACTGCTCTGGGTGCCGCAGGTGGAGGGAGCCCCCAAAGTAGGGGGATTTCTATCATGGCGAGGTGAACACTGCACCTTTGCTAGGGACCGGTTCTGTCAGAAGGCTTAGGTCATTAGAAATGTTTACGAAGGCATTTACCGTTGTTGCCCCTTTCTTGAGAACACCTCCTTTCTGTGTTTAACTCAGAGTTGATGAGAGACTCAAAGTCAAGCAATACCCTTTGAGAACAGTTTATGCACAATTGTCAGTCAAACCTCCAAAGCGCCTGGCCCCTGGAAGCGGAGCATCAGGAAGCAAGGGGTTAAATCACGACCCCACCAGATATTTGTCACGTCAGGGTGACCCCACCGGGCACCCACACCAGGCAGCTCCCACTTAACCTCTCTGATTCAGATTGATAACTGGAGCTCTGAGGGAAATGGCAGGTCCTGCAAATGTGAGAGCATTCTGGCTGAAGGCGGAAGGTTTTAGGACTCATTTAAATGTGAGGAAAGCCTTTTACCTCAAGCCTTAAAAAAAAAAAAAAAAAAAAAGAGCAATTCTCGTTCCTGAAAGACAGAAATGTTACCCTGCTTGCCTCAGCCTAGGAAACAGCACCACTGGCAAACTTGGCAGCTGTTCTGAGGAGGGTTGTGTGGCCAGCTCTTCAGGCTACAAGTGTAATAGTAACTGCATAATGATGTCTGAGAAAATCAAAGACCAAAGGAACAATTACAGTTTGGTAGAAACAAATATACAGCCAAGCCCAAGTTTTGGGTAATTTCTGAAAGGATGCCCTTGGGTCTTGGGGAGACATTCTGCTTATAGATTCTGGAGGAAAATCATAATCGTGAGTGGGCGTTCAGAGGATCCAATAACCTGTGGTTACGTCTCTGTGTGTAATTGTGATTAGCTGGTCAAGGAAGGCACTTGGGGATCAGGGAGCCCAGAATGACATGCCCAAGTACCACAGTAGAAGGGAGGTGTGGGTGCTTGCTCGGACAGATCACAGAACAGAGGATAGGAAGACCTCATTTCTCGGCCTCACACAGAAACTTCTGGTGTTGTCTGTACCACTCACTGTCTACTCGCTCCTAGAAAATCACCTGGCCTCCTTGGACCTCAGTTTCCTTTCCTGTAAAAATAAAAGTTTCAACTAGATGATTTTAAAGGTCCTTTCGGCTCTAACATTGCATAATCCAGTTGAAAAACACAATCTAGGTCTTTGGAGCATCTTTTTTCTTTTCTTTCTTTCTTTTTTTTCTTCAGATGGTTGAATGCCTACTGGAGAGGGTCAGACAGTTTGGTTGGTACTGGGACACTTGCAAAGAGTAAAAGGTTCTCTAGTTCCTGCCCTTAAGAGATTGATCCTTCAGTGGTGTTAATGTCCTGAAATACACATGAAATTCATGCTAGAGGAGTATTTATTCAGAGTGGTCTACATGATGAGAGAGGAAAAGGAATATAAGATACTACATGGCCCCTGCATTCAGGAGCCTGAACTAATACATGTGAAACAATTAAAAGACAATTAAGAGGTAAACTTTTGGAAACTAACTGTAAATGCAACTGGGTTTCATAATGTGGGCTGGGAAGTCAGAGCAAGCATACTGGAGAAAGAGGAACTTGGCGGGACCTTGGAAGAGTGCTAGGATTTGAATAGGCAGAGAGGAGAGACAAGGAAATGCCAGCTGGGGAAAATAGTATGATAATTAATAGAAAAAATATTCATAGTTTTTCTGAGAAGCACTGAGAGCTTCAGCTGTCCTCAGCCAAATGTTAACCCAGATGGTATATCCAAATTTCATAATTAACAGTTCACCCAGTCACCACAGGTGCTAAAGTATAAGTCTCATGTTATTTATTTGTGGGGCCACTGCAGAAGAAGGAAAACACCTAGGGGCAGAGAAGGAGGGTGGTTAGGGGTGATACTCCGGGGCAACTTTCCAAGATGGAAGAGTTTGATTCGTTTCTGTTTCATCAGTGTTTCTGAAGTTGCATGTAGGTTTCATCTCTGTGTGCAGACCAGGTATCTGTTTCACCAGGAAGCCACAGATGGAGTTCACAGGGCCAGCAGACCCGTATAGACAAGGGCACACAGTACCTGGCACGATGCTGTCCCTTATTTCCCTTTGCTGTTGAGACCAGAGCAAGAGAAGGTGGGTAACCAATCAGTAGAAATTAACCATTATCTCTGTTGAAAAGCACAAGTCGGAGCAAATCTTGGACGCTGATGGATTTGGGAAGGAAATAAATAGCAGCAGCAGCCTTAGCGCTCTTCCCAGACACAGGGCTGGAAGCCTCACGGGGTTACCTGTGAGGCGGGGTTTCACCCTCACCCTCTGCTCCCCGCGGCAGCCCCTCCCGCAGAGGCACACAGATGGCTTCTGCCTTACGGGCCTTAAGCAAAACTGCAAAGTGAGCACGGTTTATCATTTTCGGCTGTTTCTTTTCCTTTCTGGCCCTCTCCCAGCTTCCGTGCAGGAAGGTTTAACTCGAGTTATTCATTCCATCCTTGGAGTTTTGTGTTCAAACATCCTCTTCTTCTGAAGTAAGATGGTGGCGTTGGGTTCCAGTCCCCCGGGTTTTAGATGACGCTTCCTGTAGATACATGGTGTTTGGTTGGCCCTCGTCCAATCTGAAGGTTTCTTAGAGTTACAGTGATGATGCTGTTCCTTTGTTGGGAGAAGACTGCATTCTTAATACCTTGCTACATTTTTCAGTCCTCTCGTCTGCCAGCGCCAGCTGCATAGCTGTCCGCATTGGCTGTGCATGGCCAGGCTAACTGACCACGTAAAGGGAAGCTTAGACTCCTGAGAGGAAATAAGGAGGCTTTTTGTTTCCTTCTTTGCTTTTGCAAGGTGCACTGATTCAAAATGATTTGCCCCAAACACCCAAGAACCTGGGCCTGCACTTGGACTAGAATATTGGTCTCCTGGTACTCTTCAAATCCACAGATTTCTACTTGCCCAGAATTTTTGCTCATTCATGAGAGGCAATATAATACATTAATACTTTGATTAAAAGAGGGGGTTCTAAGAGGGATGAACCTGGAGGGGTCAGATTCTGCTCCTCTGCTTACTAGCTGTTTGAATGTGGGCAAGTAACTAACCATTTCTGCACCTCAGTTTGTAAAAACATAGAGCCCTATAATGTGATAATGACTAAATGAGTTCATAGATGAAAAACACGCAAAACAGTATCTGGAAAAGTAAGAATCCAATATATGTTACTGTCATTACTATTATGATTTTATTGTTATTATCACTCAGGTATGTGCGTTTATTCATCTCCAGAATATTTACTGAGCAACTCCTATAGGCAAGACACCAACCTAGACATCGGAGATGATTAAGACACAATCTCTGCTCTCAAGAAATTGCTGTCTAGTGGGAGAGACAAAATATAAATTGATGTGACAAATGGAAGCCACGTCCGGGGGTCCATGGAACTAGAGTGGGGATTGTCTTCTCAGTAGAGGTAACCCCTGAGCTGAGGCTTGGAGATAAATAAGGCAGGGGCGGGGCAGACTTGTATGCAGTATGCCCAAAGGCTTGGAGACAGGGAGAGCATGGCCCATGTGAAAGAATCGAGGGGTCAGTTAAACTGGAGCTCAGAGTATAGGGTGAGGGGTTGGCTACAGATGAGCTTGGAGAGGTGGGCTGAGGCCACACCGTAAAAGGCTTGTGTGCGGTGCTGAAGATACCAGGCTTCAGGGCACACCTATATGACTTTACAAAACGGGCCTCTTGCCTCCAGGAGCATTAACTGTAGCAGTAATTACAGCTTGGTTAGTAGAAAGTGTGCTGCGTTTCACCCCTACCCTTGTGCACTGTACAACCCCACAACCATAAGCAATGTCAAAGTCTACAGGATCTTGTGGCCAGTTAGGATCAGGTGAGAGAGGAGAAAGATTAAGGATGATTCCCATCTGGACGGATGGGTCATGCCAGGCACAGAGAAGGGGACCCAGCAGGAGGTGCCTTAAAAGTAAGCAGGGAGAGGGACTTCCCTGGCAGTCCAATGATTAAGACTCTGCGCTTCCACTGCAGGGGGCACAGGTTCGATCCTTGGTCAGGGAACTCAGATCCCACGTGCTGCGTGGCACGGACAAAGAAAAAAAAAAGTAAGTGGGGAGAACAGTGAGTTCAGTTTTGTCCCTGCTGAGTTTGAAGTGCCCTTAAACGTTCAGCTCGAGCTGGCTGCTACAGTCAACAATAATGAATAGTGTGTCCATGGTACTTACTAGATGCCAGGTCATTTTCTAATGAAAACTCTATCTGTAAATGGGGCTTTCTCATCCCCAGCACAATTGACGTTTTGGGCCAGATAACTCATTGTCGTGGGGGGCTGTCTTGTGCATTGTAGGATGTTTAGTAGCCTCCCTGCACTCTACCCACTGAATGCCGGGTGGTGCCCACTGATGCTTCCACCCAGTTGTTAAAACCAGAAATGTCTCCAGACATTGCCAAACGTCCCATGAGAGGTGGGTGTAAAATCACCCATCATTAAGAGCCATTGCAAAAACTCACATAATTCTCACAACAATTGTATGATGTGCAAACTATTGCTTATTTTAATATTATAAGAGGAGGAAACAGAGACACAGAGGTTAAGTGACTTGCTTAAGGTCTCACAGTGAGTAAGTAGCAGAACAGGAGTGTTCTGGCTTTCAAGCCCCTCCCCCCCGCACCCCCATCACTGCCACCCAGGAGTAAAACAGGGGCTGCAGGAAAAGATTTTAACACTTCAGGCCAGAGTTGAAGTCACACATCACCCAGGAAATCTATTGGGAAAAGAAAAGGTCCCATTATGGAACCTGTGGGACATTGTCATTTAAACAGAGGGTGAGAACCTTCGAAGAAGGCTGAGCAGACATGACAGGGCAGAGAGGTAAGAGGAAAACCGGGAGCTAATGTGGGCAGAAACCCTGGAAGGGAGAGGATGTTTGGAAGTAGGAAGGAGACAGGATATCAAACATTCCAGAAGAAAGTGAAGGCTAGAAAGCAGCTCTTGGGTTTAACAACAAGGGCTTACTTTCAGTTTGGGGATAGATGTGAAAGCCAGCTAGCTAGCTGAGGAGTGGGCATTGGAATATTCATTCAAAGACACTGGGTGTGAAGCAGGTTCAGGCCTTCTCAGTACTGTGCTTCTGCTAATGGTGGGAGAGGACTGAGTGCTAAGTCAGTCTGTCAGCTGCCCTGTCCTAAACGGAAGCAAATCATCTGCAGAAAGAGACAAGCAAGTTGCAAACGTTACCCTTGAACTTGAGAAGTAGGTCCTTCAACACATCATTTCTGTCCCCTTCGGAAATGTTGTTACTAATGAAGTGTGTTCAGGCAGAGAAGAGGGGCTTGTCTCCTTAATCCTAAGGATTCCAGAGGCCATTCATCTTGCCTAGCTTCCCTCGCGTGCGTCGGGGATGGAGGGCGCTTTGTTCTGGAGCACCGAGGGGTCTTCTTTGCCCCACCCACCCCTTTTTACTCAGCAGGAGTAAAAGATCCTGAGGAGTAACTGCCCACAGCCAAAGTACTTCCTGTTGGTGGTTCCCAAAGTTGGCTGATGGTTTGGATCACCTGGGGGACTTTTTAAAGCATAGATTCATGGCCCTCGCCCTTAGGGACTCTGACTTAGAAGGTCGGAGCCCTCCAAGTCCAGCTTATGAAAAACAGTCTGGATGATTCTGAGGAAATACTGGGATCAGGTTTTTCTCTATCACAGCAGCCTGCAAACTTTTTCTGTAAAAGGCCATATAGTAAATATTTTAGGCTTTGCAGGCCATACTGTCTTTGCTGTAGCTGCTCTGCTGTTAGCGTGTGAAAACCATCATAGACACTAAGTAACTGATGAGTAAGGCTGTGTTCCAATAAACACACTGAAATTTGAATTTCATATAATTCTCATGTGTCATGAAGTATTAATTTTCTTTAAAAAATATTTTCCCCCAGCCATTTGAAAATGTAAAAGCCATTCTTAGCTTACGGGCCATAAAAAATAGCAGCGGGCCATATTTGGCCCACGGGCCATCGTCTGCCAACTCATGAGCTATATTACTTGGGTATTTAACTGCAAATACTGGTTAAATACTAACATAGTTTAGAATATGGGTTTGTAGTGCTGGCTTTACCCCTTCCCAGCTTAGTTGTGATCTTAGGCAAATTAGTTGACCTCCCTGGGCCTCCGGTGCCTTATCTGTAAATGGGAGAGTTATCCTTCATATTTCTTGGGTTGTTGTGAAGGTTAAGTGAGATGTTCTGTATAGGTTCCTAGCATAGCCTGGTGCCTGGTAATTGAAAACGCTCAGTAAATGTCAGCATTCATATCATCACAAGGTACTGTGCTCAGCACTGCAGAGAGCAAACAAACAGACAAAGCCAGTCCCTCAGCCTTAAAAGAACTCACACACTAACTAACCAGTAGGATAAGACATGCATACAAACAATTCTTCTATGACAGACTGTAAGTTCCACTGGAGCTGATACTACACATACACTATGTCTGCAGACATTGGGGAATGTGTCGTGGGCTTGCAGATCTGTAACCTTGCTTTGCATTCCTGTGCTTCTCTGCTCTGCCTTTAGAAACAGGTTCACGCCCATCTTATATTATGAAGTTCATCAGTTATAAGAGAGGCTCGTGTAGACAAAGAACAACTTGAATAGGGTCTGTAGCTCTGGGCACCAGAGCCTTTGTTTAATTGACTTGCCCATCTAATTCACTGTGAACTGGGAAGGGAGTGAATACATCCTGTCCTCAGGATATAATTGGTTCCTACCTCTGGAGTTCCCTGAGTCATCAAAAAAAGGAGGGAGAAACACTTTTGAATTAGCCAGATGATTTTTGCTATATTTTGCGGAGTTTCACTGAAAACAAAACAAAACCAAAAAATGCACATCTTTGCTGTAAAATTAAAAGATATGTGTATATATTCAATACATGTATAGGAGAACACAAAGAAAAAGTTAAAAATAACTTTTATTTTCAATATTTAGCTATAATCATTGTTAATATTCTGTAGCATGTACTCCCAATCTTTTGGGGATTATGCCTTGATATATATCTTGATATATGCATTTATATGTAATATGTTTCTTGAAACGACTGAGCTTATGCTCTATAAATTATTTTTAAATCTTTCTTCAGCCTTAATAATATTACATGTACAATTTTTCACGTCATTAAGCATTATCCGACAGCATCCCTATAAAATCATTCCATATACGATTATTATCATACGCCTGGAAAATGAAAATCACAGTATATAAAAGGGTATTTTGGCAGCCATGGCGGCGTGCCCCTCAGAGCTCCCTCTGAGAGCTGCTGTGAGGAGTGTAGTTAACTCACAGCCCCCAGCTGCCATATTTTCAGAATCTGTCCCTGCGTGCGTGCAAAGCCTCCGTGTGATTGCGCTGAACGTGGAGAGGGTTTTGGAGCCAGGCTATTTCTGCGCGACGTTTTAGTCCTCCAGCAGGCACTGACTGCCCTGTGGGGACCCACTGGCGTGGCTTCGCTTTCTCAGAGCTGCGCTGCACTCAGGGCTCCTCCTACCCCATCCTTCTTGCTTTCTTCTCTCCTTTCACAGGTGTCAAACCCACCTCACAGTCTGGAGACTCTCCCTGCCCACTCCTAATCTCTTTCCCTTTTATCTTTCACAAATGTTTTCCCCCAATAAATCTCTTATACTTCTGATTTCGTTTTGGCAGCTTCTTCCTGGACAACCCAAATCGATACAAGTCTGTTAAGTCTGAGTCTCCCTCCTACTTCTGCATCTTAACTGCTCAATACCCTTCCCCAAAGGCAGCCCCTGCTATTAATTTCTTACGTATCCTCCCACAGTTCTTTATTCATATACAAGCATTTCATATATTTCTCCTTCTCTTTCCTGTCCTCTTCCTCTGCTATATTTTCCTTCATCCTCTCTTCTTCCTTCTTGTTCTTAGCAAAAGACTAGTAGCATATAATGCTTATGGTCCGGCATGTTGCTTTGTCACTTACATCTTGGAAGCAGGTCTTAGTACATGTAGAATTGCCTTATCCTCTTCTTTTCTTTTGATTTTGTCAGTTTCTTTTTTAAAATTGAAATATAGTTGATTTACACTATTATATTAATTTCAGTGTACAGCATAGTGATTCAATATTTTTATAGGTTATACTCCATTTAAAGTTATGACAAAAGAGTGGCTGTATTTCCCTGTGTTGTACAATATATGCTTGTTGCTTATCTATTTTATACATAGTAGTTTGTATCTCTTGATCCTGTACCCCTATCTTAACCCTACCCACTCCTTTCTCCTCATTGGCATCCACTAGTTTGTTTTCTATATCCGTGAGTCTGTTTCTGTTTTGTTATGTACATTCCTCTGTTTTACTTTTTAGATTCCACATATAAGTGATAACATACAGTATTTGTCTTTATCTGACTTATTTCACTAAACATAATACTCTCTAGGTCCATCTACACGGTTGCAAATGGCAGAATTTCATTCTCTTTTTGTGGCTGAGTAACATTCCACTGTACTGTATATATATACTTCTTCTTTATTCATTCATCTGTTGATGGAAACTTAGGTTGCTTCCGTATCTTGACTATTGTAAATAATGCTGCCATAAACATTGAGGTGCATGTATCTTTTTTGAATTAATGTTTTTGTTTTTTTCAGCTATATACCCAGGAGTGGAATTATTGGATCAGATGGTAGTTCGATTTTTAGTTTTCTGAGGAACCTCCATATTGTTCTCCATAGTGACTGCACCAATTTACATTCCTACCAACAGTGTATGAGGGTTCCTTTTCTCCACGTGCTTGTAACATTTGTCATTTGTAGAGTTTTTGGTAATAGCCATTCTGACAAGTGTGAGGTAATGTCTCATTGTCATTATGGTTTGCAATTTTCTAATGATTAGTGATACTGAGCATCTTTTCATGGGCCTGTTAGCCATTTGTATGTCTTCTTTGGAAAAATGTCTATTCAAGACTTCTGCCCATTTTTTTTTTTTTTTTGATATTGAGTTATATGAGCTCTTTATAAATTTTGGATATTAACCACTTATTGGTTATATTACTTGCAAATATTTTCTCCCATTCAATAGGTTGTCTTTTCATTTTGTCGATGATTTCCTTTGCTGTGCAAAAGCTTTTAAGTTTAATTAGGTCCCATTTGTTTATTTTTGCTTTTGTTTCTTTTGCCTTAGGAGACAGGTCCAATAAAATATTGCTATGATTTATGTCAGAGTGTTTTATGTTCTCTTCTAGGAGTTTTATGGTTTCTGGTTTTACATTTAGGTCTTTAATTCATTTTGAGTTTATATTTGTATATGGTGTGAGGAAATGTTCTATTCCCATTCTTTTACATGTAGTTTTCCAGTTTTCCCAGTACCATTTATTGAAGTAACTCTCTTTTCTGCATTGTATACTCCAGCTTATTTAAGTGGTCATCCTCAGTCCTTACTATATATTTGCTTTCCTAGTGGGATTCTTCCTTTCTCTTGCTGCCTTTAGAATTCTCTCTTATCTTTAGCTATTGCCATCTTAATTATGATATGTATGGATGTGAGTATGTTTGGGTTCATCTTTTTGGGGACCCTCTGTGCTTCCTGTACCTGGATATCCATTTCCTTCTTCAGGTTTGGGAAGTTTTCAGCCATAATTTCTTTAAATACATTCAACCCCCTTCTTTCTCTCTTCCTGTTCTGGGACCCCTAACCTGTGAATATTTGTGCACTTGATGTTATTCCAGAGATCTCTTAAACTGTTCTCATTTTTTAAATTTGTTTTCCTTTTCGCTGTTCTGATTGGGTGGTTTCCATTATTCTATCTTCCAGATCCCTTGTGCATTCTTCTGTGTCACTTAGTCTTCTGTTAATTCTTTCTAGTGTGTTTTTCATTTTAGTTATCATATTCTTTATTTCTTATTGCTTATTTTTTATATTTTTTAGTTCCTCTTTAAAATTCTCACTGTGTTCATCTATTCTTTTCACTAATTCAGTTAGCATTTTTTATTACTAATTCTTCAAATCTTTATCTGGTAAATTGTTTATTTCTGTTTCATTATTTTTTTATCAGGGGTTTTCTCTTGCTCTTTTAGTTGAGACCAGTTCCTCTGCCTTCTCATTTTGCTTAACTCTGTCTCTGTGAATTTAGGTGAAAGTTACATACTGTGGTCTTGAAGGAGTGTCCTTATGTGGAAGCATCCCTATACAATCTGCATGTGCCCAGTACCTTTGGCGGGAGAGCCGGATTTGATGTGAATGCAAGTCACATCTTTCCTGAGGGTGTGCTGGCAGCTATCCCCTTGGCAGGAGGTAGAGCTGGAGAAGGAGGGGCTAGGGCTGGAGCCAGGTGTGAGCCAGGGCTTCCCCTCTGCTCAGTGGCCACCACTGTCTTATCAGGGGTGAGGTCGGATTGCAAATTGCTGGAGTAGAAGCCCCAAATTTTGGTTGCAAACTGTCTCTGTTCCTCTTAGGTTCTCCCTTCTCCAAGCACTGAGACCCTTGACCCAGAGGGGAGCAGTGCTGGAGCATGAGGGCCTGAGGGGTCTCTCGGCTCATGACAGAGGCCTGTGCTGCCTGTCACATGCTGCCTCTGCAAGCACCGGCAGTGGCTGCCCCAGCCTGGCTCAGAAGCAGCCTCAGGTCCAAGGCTCCTCGTGGCTCACAGCCGCTCACTTCCCCTGTGCTCACTGCCGCTGCCCTGTTACGGAGCCGCGCCACAGGGCAGGCGGGGCCTGTGTGTGCTCTCTGCATGTGCTGGGGCGCGGGCTGTGACAGTCTGGATGCTGTCAGGCATCGGGGCCGCTTCTGATGTGCTGCCTGAATAAGCACCAGCCGTGGGCACCTCTGCACCCCCGCTCGGATGCTGCCCCAGGTCTGAGTCATCTCTGTGTCTCCCCAGACGTGGCAGCCCTCGGTGTAGCGTGGAGCAGTGACGTGAAGTACGTGCGGCCGTCACGTTCTCTCAGCTCAGGCTGGGGTATGCACCGGGGTGGCCACGGGAAACTGGGCAGCCACTGGAGCAGTCCTCAGTCTGCCCCCTACACCCTGCCTTGGGAGCAAGCCAGCTGAGCCTGCACTACTCCCCAGTGGAGTCCAGCCTTCCCAACAGCACTCCTGTTAGTCCTAGCGGCCGTCCAACCAGCCAAAGGGGCTCGTCTCCCCTGTGTCAAGCCCCAGGACTGGGGCACGCAATATGTGGTTCAAACTGCTCACTCCCCAGGGCTGATCTCTGCCCATGTATTCTCCTTTCTCCTCTGAGTCCCCTCGCTGGGGCACAGGTCCCAACCTGATCACTTCTCTTCCCTTCCTACCGGGTTCCATGTGGATCTTTGTTCTAGCCTTTGTACAGGAGTCTTTCTGATAGTTTACAGTTAGTTTGCAGTGAGAGTTATGCCACATGTCGATGTATTTTTGATGTGTTCACAGGCAGAAGTGAGCTCCACGTCCTCCTACTCTGCCATCTAGATCGATCCCTTTTTCTTTTCTTTTCTTTTTTTTTTTTCCCAGTTTTTGAATGTATTATAGTTCATTTAACCTACCCTCTATTACTTGTTTATTGGAACATTTTCTCTTCAAGACAGTGCTGCAATGAATATCTGTGTCTAACTATTTTTACACCCATGTGAGAGACTATCTTTAGGAACAAATTAAGATGTGGCATTGCTGGATCAGTGGGTATGTGTGTTGTGATTTTGATAGATATTGTCAATTTCCCTCCCTGGTGTGTGTGCCAATTTCTACTCCCAGACTTATATGGCAGCAAGAGCATTGCTCGTTATGGCAACATAAGCAATTTAGAATTGAAGCAGTATCATTAAACTCTTCTCTAGTGTTTGTCTTTAAGTTTCTAATCTTTGCATACTTTCATAATTGCTTTTTTCTGGAGATTTTTTTCATGGGGGTTTTGTGTGCAGTCAAGGAAATTAATGTTATTATTTTTGTAAGTTAGAAAACCTGGCTGAACATACTGTATTGGTTAACAGGGAATGAGAACCATTCATGTTGGTTGGGGCCACTTATAGCTATTAAGGTATTAGGATAAAGTAGAAAGACACCAGAAGTAGAAGTTTATATCTTTAGGAAAAATGATTTACATATTAGGAAGAGCACAGAATGACAGTCAGAAGATATGTTCTGTTTACTTATTTATCTTTGTCTTCTCTATGGTTCCTCAATTTACTCTGCCCACTTACTTCACAGGGTTCTTTTGAGGACAGGATATGAAAGCAAATGGAATAAATTATTAATGTGATCATTTATTATTAATAAGGATAAGATGTCACTTGAAAGTGTCAAATGTCAGTGACAGTCATTCGTTCAACATGTTTTTATTGAGAACCAGCACACTTTTTATGGTGAAATTCCTCTAGTACAGATATGATTTTGGTGAAAAAATGAAGAGGGTTGGCCTTTCTGTGCTTTAGTTTCCTCATCTCTAAAATGGAGCTATTAAGAGTCATTGCCTCATAGAGTTGTTGTGAAGATTAATTAATAATGTAAAACTCTTAGAAAATCTCTGCCATCTAATAGGTGCACAATAAATATTAGCAATTATCATTATTATTATACCATAGTTGCCTCTAACTTAACTTCTCTATTCTTTGAGTTTAAGGTTTAAAAGATGTCATTTATTAAAATCTAATTCAAAATTTAAGAACTGAGAAATAGCCCTAGAAAAAATAGTAAAAAAAAAAAATAGTAAAAAGAAATAGCTGCAAATGTACCAAAATTATTAAGAGTAAAACAAAAAATAACAGTAACCAGAAATATCATTTTCAAAACAAATCATACCAATGAAATTGTTGTTCCCAGTGTGTACACTCCTGAATTACAGAATGGGCTACATGTGACTGTCATCTCCACTGGGCAAGTCTTAGGGAAAAGTTTGAACCATGTAAAATATACTTTGGAATTCATCCCATTCTCTCTCTTTTTTTTTTTTTTGTATCACCTCCCCCAGCTCTTGTATTATAGGAGTGCTCATCTTGCTTTCCCAGATGCTCAAAGCTGTGAACCCCTCCTCGAACCACAATGCTTTATGCCAAGCAATACAATTTGTTCTCAAATTTTCTCTCCCTTCTTCCATTATTGGAGGAAAGTTATAGATAAAATAGTTCCTATTAGACTTTATCTTTATGAAAAGTAGATGGTTAGGTGAAATCAGATTCCCATAGTATAGATGGAAAACACAGAATCCAAAGGTTAGAATTTCAATGCACTTGTCTGCACACCCCACCCCCCAGCCCCCGCCGTCGAGAGTCCTATCAGTTCTACCTCTTTAATATCATTTGAATTCATTCCCTTTATTTTATTTATTTATTTTTAACATCTTTACTGGAGTATAATTGCTTTACAGTGTTGTGTTAGTTGCTGCTGTATAACAAAGTGAATCAGCTATATGCATATATATATCCCCATATCCCCTCCCCCTTGCATCTCCCTCCCACCCTCCCTATCCCACCCCTCTAGGTGGTCACAAAGCACCGAGCTGATCTCCCTGTGCTATGCGGTTGCTTCCCACTAGCTATCTATTTTACGTTTGGTAGTGTATATATGTCCATGCCACTCTCTCACTTCGTCCCAGCTTACCCTTCCCCCTCCCCATGTCCTCAGGTCCATTCTCTACATCTGTGTCTTTATTCCTCTCCTGCCCCTAGGTTCATCAGAATCCTTTTTTTTTAGATTCCATACATATGTGTTAGCATACGGTATTTGTTTTTCTCTTTCTGACTTACTTCACTCTGTATGACAGACTCTAGTGAGTGAGGTCCATCCACCTCACTACAGATAACTCAATTTTGTTTCTTTTTATGGCTGAGTAATATTCCATTGTATATATGTGCCCCATCTTCTTTATCCATTCATCTGCTGATGGACACTTAGGTTGCTTCCATGTGCTGGCTATTGTAAATAGTGTTGCAATGAACATTGTGGTACATGACTTTTTTTTTTTTATAAATGTATTTATTTATTTATTGGCTGCATTGGGTCTTCGTTGCTGTGTGCGGGCTTCCTCTAGTTGCAGGGAGTGGGAGCTACTCTTTTTTGCAGTGTGTGGGCCTCTCATTGCGGTGGCTTTTCTTTGCTGTGGAGCACAGGCTCTAGGCACGCGGGCTGCAGTAGTTGTGGCACGTGGGCTCAGTAATTGTGGCTCGCGGGCTGTAGAGTGCAGGCTCAGTAGTTGGGGGACACGGGCTTAGTTGCTCTGCGGGACGTGGGATCTTCCCGGACCAGGGCTCGAACCTGTGTCCCCTGCATTTCCAGGCGGATTTTTAACCACTGTGCCACCAGGGAAGTCCCCACGACTCTTTTTGAATTATGGCTTTCTCAGGGTATATTCCCAGTAGTGGGATTGCTGGGTCATATGGTAGTTCTATTTTTAGTTTTTTAAGGAACTTCTCTACAGTTCTCCATGGTGGCTGTATCAATTTACATTCCCACCAACAGTGCAAGAGAGTTCCCTTTTCTCCACACCCTCTCCAGAATTTATAGTTTGTAGATTTTTTGATGATGGCCATTCTGACCAGTGTGAGGTGATACCTCATTGTGGTTTTGATTTGCATTTCTCTAATGATTAGTGATGCTGAGCATCTTTTCATGTATTTGTTGGCAATCTGTATATCTTCTTTGGAGAAATGTCTGTTTAGGTCTTCTGCCCATTTTTGGATTGGGTTGTTTGTTTTTTTGATATTGAGCTGCATGAGCTGCTTGTATATTTTGGAGATTAATCCTTTGTCAGTTGCTTCATTTGCAAATATTTTCTCTCGTTCTAAGGGTTGTCTTTTCATCTTGTTTATGGTTTCCTTGGCTGTGCAAAAGGTATTAAGTTTCATTAGCTCCCATTTGTTTATTTTTGTTATTATTTCCATTTCTCTAGGAGGTGGGTCAAAAACGATCTTGCTGTGATTTATGTCAGAGAGTTTTCTGCCTATGTTTTCCTCTAAGAGTTTTATTGTGTCTGGCCTTACATTTAGGTCTTTACACCATTCTGAGTTTATTTTTGTGTATGGTGTTAGGAAGTGTTCTAATTTCATTCTTTTACATGTACCTGTCCAGTTTACCCAGCACCACTTATTGAGAGGCTGTCTTTTCTCCATTGTATATTCTTGCCTCCTTTATCAAACATAAGATGACCATATGTGCGTGGGTTTATCTCTGGGCTTTCTATCCTGTCCCTTTGATCTATATTTCTGTTTTTGTGCTGGTACCATACTGTCTTGATTACTGTAGCTTGGTAGTATAATCTGAAGTCTGGGAGCCTGATTCCTCCAGCTCCGTTTTTCTTTCTCAAGATTGCTTTGGCTATTCGGTGTCTTTTGTATTTCCATACAAATTGTGAAATTTTTTGTTCTAGTTCTGTGAAAAGTCCCATTGGTAGTTTGGTAGGGATTGCATTGAATCTGTAGATTACTTTGGGTAGTATAGGCATTTTCACAGTCTTGATTCTTCCAATCCAAGAACATGGTATATCTCTCCATCTGTTTGTATCATCTTTAATTTCTTTCATCAGTGTCCTATAGTTTTCTGCATACAGGTCTTTTGTCTCTTTAGGTAGGTTTATTCCTAGGTATTTTATTCTTTTAGTTGCAGTGATAAATGGGAGTGTTTCCTTAATTTCTGTTTCAGATTTCTCGTTGTTAGTGTATAGGAATGCAAGAGATTTCTGTACATTAATTTTGTATCCTGCTACTTTACCAAATCCATTGATTAGTTTTCTGGTAGCATCTTTAGGATTCTCTATGTATAGTATCATGTCATCTGCAAACAGTGACAGTTTTACTTCTTCTTTTCCTATTTGGATTCCTTTTATTTCTTTTTCTTCTCTGATTGCTGTGGCTAAAACTTCCAAAACTATGTTGAATAATAGTGGTGAGAGTGGGCAACCTTGTCTTGTTCCTGATCTTAGTGGAAATGGTTTCAGTTTTTCACCATTGAGGACAATGTTGGCTGTGGGTTTGTCATATATGGCCTTTATTATGTTGAGGTAGGTTCCCTCTTTGCCTACTTTCTGGAGGGTTTTAATCATAAATGGGTGTTGAATTTTGTCAAAAGCTTTCTCTGCATCTATTGAGATGATCATGTGGTTTTTCTCCTTCAATTTGTTAATATGGTGTATCACATTGATTGATTTGCATACATTGAAGAATCTGTGCATTCCTGGGATAAACCCCACTTGATCATGGTGTATGATCCTTTTAATGTGCTGTTGGATTCTGTTTGCTAGTAATTTGTTGAGGATTCTTGCATCTGTGTTCATCAGAGATATTGGTCTGTAGTTTTCTTTTTTTGTGACATCCTTGTCTGGTTTTGGTATCGGGGTGATGGTGGCCTCATAGAATTAGTTTGGGAGTGTTCCTCCCTCTTGCTATATTTTGGAAGAGTTTGAGACGGATAGGTGTTAGCTGTTCTCTAAATGTTTGATAGAATTCGCCTGTGAAGCCATCTTGTCTTGGGCTTTTGTTCGTTGGAAGATTTTTAATCACAGTTTCAATTTTAGTGCTTGTGATTGGTCTGTTTATGTTTTCTATTTCTTCCTGGTTCAATCTCAGAAGGTTGTACTTTTCTAAGAATTTGTCCATTTCTTCCAGGTTGTCCATTTTATTGGCATATAGTTGCTTGTAATATTCTTTCATGATCCTTTGTATTTCTGCAGTGTCAGTTGTTACTTCTCCTTTTTCATTTCTAATTCTGTTGATTTGATTGAGTTTTCTCCCTTTTCTTCTTGATGAGCCTGGCTAATGGTTTATCACTTTTGTTTATCTTCTCAAAGAACCAGCTTTTAGTTTTATTGATCTTTGCTATCGTTTCCTTCATTTCTTTTTCATTTATTTCTGATCTGATCTTTATGATTTCTTTCCTTTTGCTAACTTTGGGGTTTTTTTGTTGTTCTTTCTCTAACTGCTTTAGGTGTAAGGTTAGGTTGTTTATTTGAGATGTTTCTTGTTTCTTGAGGTAGGATTGTATTGCTATAAACTTCCCTCTTAGAACTGGTTTTGCTGCAGCCCATAGGTTTTGGGTCATTGTGTTTTCATTGCCATTTGTTTCTAGGTAATTTTTGATTTCCTCTTTGATTTCTTCAGGGATCTCTTGGTTATTTAGCCTCCATGTGTTTGTATGTTTTACAGTTTTGTTCCTGTAATTGATATCTAGTCTCATAGCATTGTGGTTGGAAAAGATACTTGATACGATTTCAATTTTCTTAAATTTACCAAGGCTTGATTTGTGACCCAAGATATGGTCTATCCTGGAGGATGTTCCATGAGCACTTGAGATGAAAGTGTATTCTGTTGTTTTTGGATGGAATGTCTTATAAATATCAGTTAAGTCCATCTTGTTTAATGTCATTTAAAGCTGTGTTTCCTTATTTATTTTCATTTTGGATGATCTGTCCATTGGTCAAAGTGGGGTGTTAAAGTCCCCTACTATGATTGTGTTACTGTCGATTTCTGCTTTTATGGCTGTTAGCATATTCCTTATGTATTGAGGTGCTCCTATGTTGGGTGCATAAATATTTACAATTGTTATATCTTCTTCTTGCATTGATCCCTTGATCATTATGTAGTGTCCTTCTTTGTCTCTTGTAATAGTCTTTATTTTAAATTCTATTTTGTCTGATATGAGAATTGCTACTCCAGCTTTCTTTTGATTTCCATTTGCATGGAATATCTTTTTTCATTCCCTCACTTTCAGTCTGTATGTGTCCCTAGGTCTGAAGTGAATCTCTTGTAGACAGCGTATGAACGGATCTTGTTTTTGTATCCATTCAGCCAGTCTATGTCTTTTTGTTGGAGCATTTAATCCATTTACATTTAAGGTAATTATCGACATGAATGTTCCTATTACCGTTTTCTTAATTGTTTTGGGTTTGTTTTTATAGGTCTTCTCCTTCTCTTGTGTTTCCTGCCTAGAGAAGTTCCTTTAGCATTTGTTGTAAAGCTGGTTTGGTGGTGCTGAATTCTTTTATCTTTTGCTTATCTGTAAAGGTTTTAATTTCTTGGTAGAATCTGAATGAGATCCTTGCTGGGTAGAGTAACTCTTGGTTGTAGTTTTTTCCCTTTCATCATTTTAAGTATGTCCTGCCGTTCCCTTTTGGCTCTCAGAGTTTGTGCTGAAAAATCATCTGTTAACCTTATGGGGATTCCCTTTTATGTTATTTGTTGCTTTTCCCTTACTGCTTTTAGTATTTTTTTCTTTGTATTTAATTTGTGATAGGTTGATTAATATGTGTCTTGGTGTGTTTCTCTTTCAGTTTTTCCTGTATGGCACTCTCTGTGCTTCCTGGACTTGATTGACTATTTCCTTTCCCATGTTAGGGGAGTTTTCGACTATAACCTCTTGAAATATTTTCTCAGACCCTTTCTTTTTCTCTTCTTCTTCTGGGAGCCCTATAATTCGAATGTTGGTGCATTTAATGTTGTCCCAGAGGTCTCAGAGACTGTCCTCAATTCTTTTCATTCTTTTTTCTTTAGTCTGCTCCCTGTTAGTTATTTCCACCATTTTATCTTCCAGCTCACTTATCCGTTCTTCTGCTTCAGTTATTCTGTTATTGATTTCTTCTAGAATATTTTTAATTTCAGTACTTGTGTTGTTCATCATTGTTTGTTTGCTCTTTAGTTCTTCTAGGTCCTGGTTAAATGTTTCTTGTATTTTCTCCGTTGTGTTTCCGAGATTTTGGATCATTGGTACTATCATTACTCTGAATTCTTTTTCAGATAGGTTTCCTGTTTCTCTTCATTTATTTGGTCTTGTAGGTTTTTACCTTGCTCCTTCATCTGTAACATATTTTTTTGTTGTTCCATTTTTTTTTTGATGGGTGGTGCTGTATTCCTGTCTTACTGGTTGTTTGGCCTGAGACGTCCAACACTGGAGTTTGCAGGCAGTTTGACAGAGCTGGGTCTTGGTGCTGAGATGAGGACCTCTGGGAGGCTTCACTCTGATTGATATTCCCTGGGGTCCGAGGTTCTCTGTTAGACCAGCGGGTTGGACTCGGAGCTCCCACTACAGGAGCTTGAGCCCTATCTCCGGCCTGGGAACTGAGATCCCCCAAACTTCGTGGTGCGGTTAAAGAAAAATAAAAGGGAAGAAAGAAAAAAAGGAGCAGTACAATATCAAAGAATTAGAAAAAAAAATAAAATTAGAAAGATAAAAAATATGTTAGGGGCTTCCCTGGTGGCACAGTGGTTGAGAATCTGCCTACCAATGCAGGGGACATGCATTCAAGCCCTGGTCTGGGAGGATCCCACATGCCGTGGAGCAACTGGGCCCGTGAGCCACAATTACTGAGCCTGCGCGACTGGAGCCTGTGCTCCACAACAGGAGAGGCTGCGATAGTGAGAGGCCCGTGCACCGTGATGAAGAGTGGCCCCCGCTTGCCGCAACTGGAGAAAGCCCTCGCACAGAAATGAAGACCCAACACAGCCAAAAATAAATTAAAAAAAAAAAAAGTTAGGAAAAATAAAACTATATTGAAACAACTGCAACAAGGTAAAATAAAACCACAACAGAAAAAAGAAAAAAAAAAATAGGGTGGGGGGGAACAAGCCAGAAGGAGAGGACAATAACAAAGTATAAAGAATAAAATAAAATTCGAAAAATAAAAGATTTATTAGGAAAAATAAAAATATAAAGGAATCAACAATAATGAATCAACAAGGTAGAACAGAACGCCAATCCAAAAGAGGAAAAAATAAAAAAATAAAAAAGCCTTGGCTATGGGGGCAGAGTTTAGGCAGGGGTGGAACTTAGGCAGGGATGGGTTTAGGGTGGGGCGGGACCTAGGGAGCTGGGGGTGTGACGTTTGAGCGTGGGGCAGGGCCCCTGCTTAGGACCTGCAGAAGAGGCGAGGCAGCAGGTGTTAAGGAGGGCCTCTGGAGTATGGAGTTCCGGGGTTTGGAGGTAGGGCCCTGAGTGAGGGTGTGTGGGTGGAGTTTAGGCCCAGCGTGTTGGAGGGGGTCTCCGAGGGTAGAGGTGGGGCCCTGGGCGGGGTGTAGGGGTGGGGCTTGTGTTCTGCGCGGCAGGAGGGAGGCTCCGGGGACAGAGGATTAGGCCTGGGAGACCAGCAGGCTCCCCGATGCCTAAGTGGACAGGGAAGGCACGGGCCGCGTTTCCTTCCGTTCCTTCATGCCCCTCCCCCACCGTCTCCCCCAGGGTCTCCCCCGTTGCTGCTGGACCCCTAACTGTGGGTGGGACCCGCTGGGTGTAAGAACTCCTCCCCTCCCCCAGCCACCCCTCAGGGGTGCCGTCCTGGAGGTCTGGCCTTTACTTTTGCTCCCCCTTCCCTCCCTCCTGCTCCCTCAGGACCCGTGTGGCTGGAGGGGGCCTAGGTAGGCAGAGGATCAGGCCCAGGGTCTCAACAGGTTCCTGGGGGCCCAAGTGGGCAGGGGAAGCCTGGCCACCCTCCCTTTTGATCCTCTGCCCTCCCAGTGGTTCCCCAATTTCCCCCTTCGGGTGTGGGATCCCTTCCCCTCCCCCAGCCACCGCTCAGTGGCGCCAGTCCCATCCCGCCTCCACTTCTCCTCCGCCTGCACTCCCCCCACGCCCCACGTCCTACCTGGTTGCTGGAGGTTCCTCCCGTCCCCTTAAGTGTCCATGGTCCCCCACTGGTGCCTGGTAGGTGCTCTAGTTGTGAGGAGAGGCGAATTCTGCATCCTCCTAGTATGCCATCTTGACTCAGGACTCTCTGAATTCATTCCCTTTTATACAGCTCTACGGCCATTACCTGAAAGTCCTCATCAACTCTCACCTGGATAACTGCCCAGGCTCCTAAAATAAAAAAATCTGTCCATGTCTATCCCTCTGAAAGCCTCATTTAATTTGGCATAAACTCATCTCTGTGCTCAGACATGACTACCTTAGCAGCTTCACCTGTTCTCATTTTCTACACCCAGCCTACACTTCAAACCTCTGGAAAGTACTCATGTACCTTTTTCTTATTGTTTTGCAAATGCTTAACCTGAGAAATGTTGGCTCTTATTTTTATTTCTTCTCTCTGTTTGATGCCTGATCTATAACTTCTCCTTTTTGACTGCAAGGCTTGGAACCAAACTTGTGGTCCTCATCTCACAAACATGTAGACATCAAATAGCGTGCATTTAACTTCACTCCTAGGCCCACTGGTTCCCCCACTCTTTTCTGTTTACTCTCTCCCACCCAACTTTTTTTAAAAACCAAAAACTTATTTTGCATTTGTAATCTTTTGGCATTGTATATGTCTTTGAAAGTTTCTTTAAATTCTTTCTGGAGCAAGGTGGGCAGTAACCAACTAACTAAAAATAAATAGATGAGTTTGTGCTCCTACTGATACTTCCAAACCCAGCTCAAATATCCCCTCCTTTGTCTTCTTGGACCATGCTTTCCTTCCTCTGGTCTAAATCTGGCCTCCATGATCTCATAGCACTTTGAGTTACTATTATAACTGCAATAAATCGATATTGTAAGGGCTCGTCTGTTTCTCCACTAAACTGAACTTCATGTGGGTATGTTGGCCTTTACCACTGCATTTCCAGCTGCTAGGGCAGTATTTGTACATGGTAAACACTTGATAGAGTGCTCACTGAATACATAGATAAATAGCTGTAAAACCAAATATATAGAGCTTCTGATGAGGGCAACTTCCTACTAGGAGCATATCAGAGAGTATGGTTACCTTCCTGAACATTAATAAACTATTTCCTTGATCTCTTTCTTTGAAACTATGAGAGGGCACTTTTACTGTGCCCACTTCTAGAGCTGATATTTTCAAGGTAACTATCTCCAGGTTGATCACAGTGTGTTTGGTGGAAAGAGTGCTCAGAACACAAGAGATGTTTGTTTAAGTTGTTGGTGTTTAGTGTCTCCCCTGAGCAGTGAAATAACTGAGCTCTGGGGAGAAAGGTGATGGCCCCTTTGCACAGGAGCTGAAGAATGGGGGAAAATGTGGAAAAGGAAATGGGCTAGCACAAGCACGTGTTCTTACCTAAAGAAAACTCAGCTCAGCTCAACTAACCCCACTTCCCTCACTACAGAGTTCCTACTTGTTAGGGATTAGTAATTAAGAGGCTTACGGTCTCTGTGTTGGTCTAATCAAAGCTCCCAGGATGGGTGTGTAAGCAGTAGGACATGCTGCTCTGTCCATTGGCAGCAGGAGTGAGTTGGCCATTTGGTGATAATTTTGCAGTGATTTCTCAGTTGAGCCCTTACCATGAGCTCCAGCAAGCCTTACATGGGTCTGTGGGGTTTCTTCTTTGTAGAGCCTACAACAGGCCATCAGCAATGTGATGACAAACGAGAAGCTGAAAGAGCACCAGAGAAAGATGTAGATGCTTGGAGAAATATTAACCACTGAAGGAATAAGTTGTCTTTTTTGTTGTTTTTCTCAGTTCTTCTGTTTGGATCAAGGAAAATAAAGTTATGGTTATGTCTCTTAATTTGAAAATCCAGATGAAAAGAGTTGCCCAGGATTTAGTGTACATTTGGGGTCACCTGTGTTATATTCCCAGGTTTCCTTTAAGCTCTTTGGAAACCAGCAAGCATGGTATGAGTTAGGCATGTCATCTTTCTTATGTCCAGCCATAGATTTATCACCAAGTTTTGGGGACTGATGTCAGATTTGATGTCTAGGTCTTCTGGGTTACTTACCCTGGATGAATTTAAGATTCACTTTGATATCCCTCTCAGGTCCCCTGACGTGAAAATTTATGTCTGTGCTAGAGGCCTTTTTTTTTTTTTTTTTTTTTTTGAATTTATTTATTTTTATTTATTTATGGCTGTGTTGGGTCTTCATTTCTGTGTGAGGGCTTTCTCTAGTTGTGGCAAGCGGGGGCCACTCTTCATCGCGGTGCGCGGGCCTCTCACCGTCGCAGCCTCTCTTGTTGCGGAGCACAGGCTCCAGACGCGCAGGCTCAGCAATTGTGGCTCACGGGCCCAGCCGCTCCGCGGCATGTGGGATCTTCCCAGACCAGGGCTCGAACCCGTGTCCCCTGCATTGGCAGGCAGATTCTCAACCACTGCACCACCAGGGAAGCCCTAGAGGCCTTTTTTGTTCCTTCCAATATATTCTTTCCTCATTCATGTAAAGGACACATTTTAGACTTTATGTTCTGTCCAGATTCATTCCCAGATGTATTTGGTAAGGTCTAAAACAAGAGTTTCAGTTTTGATGCATTTTCTCTTTGGTTCTTTAAGGCACATCTATCACTGGACACCATCAGACAGGCTACAATGCCTTGTTACTGGTCGTTTTGAGAACAGAGAGCTCCTTAGGGTAGAATGGGCTTACCTGTCCTACCTCTAACATGACCGCAAAAGCTAGAGATGTCAGGGGAACATCTCTTTGACTGTGATGAGTGGAAAGGGAGTGGCAGGGTCTCACCTAACTTAGCGTTTTGTGGAGTGCTGGCACCCTGAGATGCTTGATAGAAAAGTGCTCTGTATCAAGTTAGCATATTATATCTCCCTTTTGTTCCTCCGTAACATATACTAACATGTTAAATTCCTTAAAAGCTCTTGCATTGCTCTATTAATTTTGTTTAATTCAGTGTTTCTCAGGAGCTATTGATAATGGAACTCCTTTTCTTAACGTAATGTTATTAACGTCAGCACCACTTTAATATGCTGGTTTAACAGCGTGCTGGTCTTTTTTATGGTTGTGAAAACTTTGCATAGTAACTGCTAACATCAAATGTACACACGGCCATGATTGTCTAAATATACAGAACAAAACTCCCTGCTTAGGTTAATTCCTATAGCAAGTGCTTAAGTGCTGTATGAGGAATTATGACACATGAGGATGTAAAAAATAATGGAATTATAATTTTGTAGGGTGCTGTCTTATTTATAGTTTAGGGCTTCAAGGGGAGGAAGTGATCATTATGTTGCAAGAAATGTTCCTGGAGGAAGGGAGAAGGCTGGACATGGGAAAAGGAGCCCTGGACTGAATCACAAGATCGAGGTCAGATAGAAGCCTCACCACTGGACAGGCTTTTTGATGATGGTTGATTCAACCAAGGTTCCATTTTGTCTTCTGCAAAGTGGGCTTATGTAGTAGACAGAATTCTAAGATGGTCCTCTCAACAGTCCTGTCCTCTGCTTATTTAATCAAACACAAATCTAGGTACTGCTGTGAAGGGAATTTTGCAGATGGAATGAAAGTCTCAAATCAGTTGAGCTTAAAATACGGAGATTACTGGGTGGACCCAATCTAATCACATGTCCTTTAAAAGCAGAGAGTTTTCTCTTTTTTTTTTTCTTTAATTTTATTTATTTTTGTTTGTGTTGGGTCTTCGTTGCTGTGCACGGGCTTTCTCTAGTTGCGGCGAGTGGGAGCTACTCTCCGTTGTGGTGTGCGGGCTTCTTATTTTGGTGGCTTCTCTTGTTGCGGAGCATGGGCTCTAGGCACATGGGCTTCAGTAGTTGCAGCACGTCGGCTCAGTAGTTGCAGCACACGGGCCCTAGAGCACAGGCTCAGTAGTTGTGGTACACGGGCTTAGTTGCTCTGCGGCATATGGGATCTTCCCAGACCAGGGATCGAACCTGTGTCCCCTGCATTCGCAGGTGGATTCTTAACCACTGCACCACCAGGGAAGCCCTGCAGAGTTTTCTTAGCTGGTGTGAGAATAAGTCAGAGAGATAGGTTTCTGCTGGCTTGAAGGAAGAAAGCAAACAGCTATGTTGTGATCTGTGGGGACAAGTGGCTTCTAAAAGCTGGAGGTGATGCTGAGTCATGGGCAACAAGACAAAGACTTCAGTCCTACACTTGCAAGGAAATGAATGTTGCAACAACCAATGAGCTTGGAAGAGAACCTCAAACCTCAGATGAGGATGTGCAGCTTGATTTCCGCCTGTGTGACCTGAGCAGAGGACCCAGCTAACTTGTACTTGGACTCCTGACCCAAGGAAATTGTGAGATAATAAATTTGTGCTGTTTTAAGCTGCTGAATTTGTGCTAATTTGTTAAGGCAGCAATAGGAAATTAAAACAGCTTATTACCTATCCTATCTTGTCAAGATAAAAATTGACAGGACAAGATGTATGTGAAAGCACATTGTAAAGTGCAAAGACCAGCGCACATGTCAAAATCCAAAACAAGCCCTATGAATCCCCACCCCAAACCTGCTTCTCCACAAGCCTTCCCTATTTCAGCAATTGATACCATCATCCAGCTAATACAAGCTAAAAACCTAGGAGTTATCTACTTTCCTTCTTTATTTTTCTGTATCTTCCATATCTAATTTACCAGCAAGTATTATTGTTCCTAGAATACTGCCTGGCACATAGAAGGTCCTCCAAAATATTTGTTGAGTAAGTGAATGATAATTATCCCCTGAATTAAGTCACCTAGAAAATTGCATCCATGAGTTCCTTCCTCTTTGGGCTGTCTGTCATTGTGCATTGTGGAAGATTAGAATTCTTTTTCGTAAGTACTTACTCCCTTCCCCACTTCCCACGTCAGTGGAAGAAGTCTGTCTCTCTTCTTTATTGATGTTAAGCTTGGCCCTGGACCACTTTGATTCGTGGGAGAAGATGGAAGTGACAATCAACTAGTTTTGAACTGAGGTCTTAGGGGGCATTTGTCTTTCCACCTGCCCGCTTTGGGAGCTTCCCAACTTCTACATTAATAGAACATGCTCTGGGTATTTGCTACCCTTCAACTTGGACCTCAGAATGAGACACACAGAGCAGAGTTGCCCCAGCCTCCCCATCTGCCACAGGCTGAGGCAGAGCTGTCCCAGCCAACTGCAGACATATGAGTGAGAGAGTAAATAATTGTTTAAGCCACTGATTTTGGGATTGGTTTGTTATGCAGTATTAGAAAAGCAATGGTTGACTAATACACTTTCCCATGGCTGTAACACTCCTCCAATCTAAGAAACAATGTGCCTCAGTTCAGCGATTTAATGAGGCTATTTAAAAACTGATTTCTGTCAGTTAATTATACGGAGCACTCACTCATTTTGAGGCTGAAGAGACATAAAACTGGAAGGAATATTAGAAATCATTCAGTTTGCAACTCTCATTTTGCAGATAAGGAAACTGATGTCCAGGCATGCCCCAGCTAGTATCATTAATTTGCTCTAGAGAGAGGACTGACTAACGTCCAGAGCTCCTGAAGCATTGCCTCGAAGGCCTTAGTGGGAGAACTTGACGATAAGGGGGCCAAACTGTATGTGGAAATCAGCTCATTTTGTAACTTTCTTGAAATATGCAGAGCAAAAAGCCCAGTCAAAAGCAACAATGGCTTTGGGAAAAGAAGGACATATTTTTAAATATCTTTTGGGAGGAAACTGCCCTGTGCACCTATTAGCTACCGTCATTCAGAGGCATAATTTTAGCTAATTGATATGCTGATTACACACAGCCTTCGGATCTAAATTTTGATTCAATTAAAAGAATAACTGACATTCAATTGGTAAATTTCCTCAAGTTAAACTTGGTTAAAACCGTTAATTCCAGATCACTTCTACTGCTGCCTGTTTTACAAGCACAACTGCACTTAATGTTTGAAAAAAATCACATAAGGCATTTTTAAGGGGATTAGATAAGGACTGTTGTATTTTGCTGGATTTTTTAATTTGGGAAAGGCCACTATCTTCAGAAATTCCTTTAGATTATAAGTTTGATTCCACGTCAGAAATTTTATATTATAATATCAAGACATTGTAGGGTTATAAATTCCAGAGGCTTCTGTATCATTAATTCAGCACCGCTTCACCCTTTGCTATTTTACCTGGTGGACATTTTAGCCAAATATCACATTTAATTGCCTTAGAAATCCTATAGGTTTTATAATTGTAGTAATTCAAATCCAGGTGTACTATATTGCAATAATTAAATATATTTGATTTCTTTTTTAAAGAATGAAGAACGTCTTTAACATCAGTCTTAGCAGTATGTTTTTGGATCTGTCTCCTCAGGTAAGGGAAACAAAAGTGAAAATAACAAACGGGACTACATCAAACTAAAAAGCTTTTGCACAGGGAAGGAAACTATCAACAAAACGAAAAGGCTGCCTACCAAATGGGAAAAGATATTTGCAAACCATATATCTGATAAGGGGTTAATATCCAAAATATACAAATAATTCATACAACTCAATATCAAAAAAAAGAAACCAATCTGATTAAAGAAGATTAATTTAAAAAGATGGGCAGAAGACCTGAATAAACACTTTTCCGAAGAAGACACACATGGCCAACAGGGACATGGAAAGATGCTCAACATCATCAGGGAAATGCAAATTGAAACCACAGTGAAATCTGTGGTGACCTAAATGGGAAGGAAATCCAAAAAAGAGGGGATATATGTATACATATAGCTGATTCACTTCACTGTACAGCATAAACTAACACAACATTGTAAAGCAACTGTACCCCAAAAATAAAAAAAAAAACACAATGAAATATCACCTCACACTGGTCAGAATGGCTATTATCAAAAAGACAACAAATAACAAGTGTTGGTGATAATCTGTAGAAGAGGGGATCCTTGTGAACTGTTGGTGGGATTGTAAATTGGTGCAGCCACAATGGAAAATAGTATGGAGAGTCCTCAAAAAATTAAAAATAGAACCACCATATGATCCAGAAATTCCACTCCTGGGTATTTATCAGAAGAAAATGAAAAGACTAATTCAAAAGATACCTGAACCCCAATGTTCATAGCAGCATTATTTATAATTGCTAAGATATGGAAACAACTTAAGAATCCATCAACAGATGAATGGATAAAGATGGTGTGGTGTGTGTGTGTGTGTGTGTGTGTGTATATATATATATATATATATATACACACACACACACACACACACACACACACACACCACAATAGTATATTACTTAGCCATAAGAAATAATGAAATATTGCTATTTGTGACAACATAGTACCTAGAGGGTATTATACTAAGTGAAATAAGTCAGAGAAAGACATATACAGTGTGATTTCACTTTTATGTGGAACCTACAAAATAAAACAAATGAACAAACATAACAAAACAGAAACAGACCTATAGATACAGACAACAAGCAGGTAGTTGCCAGAGGGGAGAGTGTGGGGGGATGAATGAAATAGGTGAAGGAAATTAAAAGGTACAAACTTCCAGTTACAAAATAAATGAGTCACGGGGAAGAAATGTTAAAAAAAAACCAAAACTCAAAAAACAAAAAAGGAAATTTATTACATGATACAGGTTCTTCTTCTTCTTCTTCTTCTTCTTCTTTTTTTTTAATATTTAACTTGCTTTTATTAAACAAGGGAAAAATCAACACATTTTCCAAAGAGGCAGATATCCCAGTAGCTTTAGTAAAAACCAACATAACATCAGTTTGTTTGACAAGGCTTTTAGAATAAGTGAGCAGTTAAATTCTTAAAGTAGGAGTAGAACATCAACAAGCTCTAGACCCCAGAACAGTTACAAGCCAACAAATTAGGCATTGTTTTGGTTAACAATTTTAGCTTTAATGTAAATATATATTATTATTTAGAATATTAGCATCTGAACTACATAATGACTATCACTTTAATTAAAACCAGGATTTCTGAAACCTCCAAGTAGTCTTTAAAGTTTTCCACAAAACAAAAAAGGAAATTTATTACATGATACAGATTCTTTTGGAAGATGGTGAATTTTGGGTAAAGAGCCAGCTCAGTGTGTGGTGCAAAGTAAGCAGCCATTCAAAACATTTATATTTACTTAGTGACTAAAATAAAGTCATTGGGAGCTAGGTGAATAAGCATTTACAAAGTCATATTTCATAGTTCTCCCAATGAATAATTCAGGCATAAGCACACAAAATCTATTGTTTAGAGCCCAAATTAACACAGTAGGGGTGCATATCAAACTAACGTATGAAGCTTTTAAAAAATGCACCTGCTGGGCCTGGCTATTGAGACTTGGATTCATCAGGACTGGGATGGGACTGTGCTACTTGCTTTTTTTTTTTTTTAAGAAAAAAGCTCTACCGGTGATATCACTCTGGTGATATGGCTTTGTATTTGCAAAGATTTTTGTTTTGTTTTCTTTTTTCTTTTTTGCTTAGCATCACTGATCTGTTTTCTGGGCAGGGCTGAAATGGCATTCATTCTGATTGGTTAAATATTTGTCCTTATTGATTATTGTCCATATTATACCAATGATAAATATATTGACTATCACCTCAGCTTGTGAGATAGCTAGTCAATTATTGAAAAATAATATTTTTAGTCTCAAGCACCACGCAGCATTGCATTTCTAGTTATTGGAACATAAAGTCATTTTCAGAATTTCTCTTCTAACTACCAGAGGGAAATGTCAATATAAAAAAAAAAGAAAAGAAAAAAAGAAAGAAGACTTGTTTCTATCAATCGATTAATATCTACTGAGTGTCCAGGATCACCTAGGTCACTGATAAGTTCTACAGGAGATATAAGAGTTATATAAACCCTTTAATGGGCAGGCGTTTCCGGTCCAGGATTCTGGACAGTGAAAAGATAGGCCTCTAGTGTTTGGTGCAACTTAAATGTAAGGGCATTACCTTTCTTTCCTTTCCTCCAAACTCAGCATTGCTTTTTCTCAGGGAAATGTCTCTCTTTTCCAGTGTGGAGTCCTGGCAGTTAAGGTTATCTTGTCTTTGCAGTTGTTTACATCTGTATAGCTCAGAAGACCGCCCAGGTTCAGTGACTGACAAATCATTACTGACTGTACAGTGTAATTAAAAAGCACAGGCATTGATTAGCGATGAGCTAAACCTGAGACCAAAAAGTGAGAGACCCAGAATAGCTGGCGAAACTTCTCATTGGATCTGTCTGAAATGGAAGATGTTTGCCCCTGCAGGCATGGCGCAAGGCCCATCGTGCATTTCCATTAGAGATCCACACTGAATCCAAGCATGCCATTGATGTCGGCCTATTTATGAAAGGCTGTTGAAAGAGGTTTCAGAGCTAATTGAAAAGAGATGTTTCTGCACTGCAGTCACTTCAAACAACATGGCTCCAAAATCTATTTCAATAGTTTGGAAACAAGCGCATCTCCATAATTTGCACATGAAATTAAACAAATGATTTGAAATGAAAGCTCCGTTGGCATTTAGTAAGATTTGGTTCTTTAAACAAATTATGAATTGGACAGTTGGCTGAGTTTATTATAACAGTCCCTGCCCACATCTACCTGCGCTTTCATTTTGTGGTCTATCCCCGATTTCAGGGATGTCAACTGCAGCTGCCTAAATCTACCTTGTCTGAAGACAAGGCATACAGTTTTAATAGGATGCTGTCAACTACTGTTCAGTTACAAATTTTTATCTTCTAGGAAAGAGGAATTTCTCAAAACCTGCTTTGCAAAAAGAAAAAGTAATAATAACAAAACAACACCTTAAACGTGCTTCCACAAGATTTTTCTCAAGGTAGAATGTAATAGAAACAACTTCAGAGAGAGCCGAACCTCAACCACGTTGAAAATTGAGTGAATTTATGTGAACAGAATGCAAACATAATTATTAAAAAATGTTCTCCCCTAGGCAGTTTTCAATCAAGATCTGAAAGCATTAGCAAACATTGATTTCTCCCTTAACACTTGTACTTATTATTGGATCTGATTTTTGTCTATTCTTAAAGCAGAAATTGAGGTCTGATAACTGAAGCTGGTGTGGCCAAGTTTATAAGTTAGCCATTGCCCACTGGGTGGGAAAGCAGTGATTGATGTATAGCTATTCCTCAAAGCAGAGGGAGAATCAAGTTCATTGTTATTATCTCAATTATCATAATTATTCTGTCCTTAATATTTTAACAACATGTGTTTTTGTTTTGTTTTGTTCTGTTTTTTGAGCTGGGGATACTGGTGCCAAGCAATTTACCTGGTTAGGCATGTAGTCGGGCTGAACCAGAAATAAGACACGTTTATCACTGGCCCCTTATTTTAGTGTGGTTTAAAGCCAAAAATTAGGCTTTAAAGGTTTAACTACTGAGGGGAATACCGAGTCCCAGTTTCTATGACTGATTGAGAAAGGTGTTTAAGGCTTAATTGCCATAACATCAATTAGATTTCACCACAACTGAGATAATTTGATTGTTTGAATGACTGAAGGAACTGGATTAAAATGGTAGGTGCGATTACTTTGGCTGTGTTTCTGACTGAGTTGTTTTAGCTTAGGAGAAACATATCCATTGCCTGGTGGAGTGCTTGGTCTGACAACAGAAAATATCCTCAAATTATTCCTCATTCTGGCTTGTGCACTTAGTGGCTGTTTTGTCATTCCATACCCTTGTCTGCTTCTTGAGGGTCAGAGTGACTTTGAGAGATCGGAGGACATTCAGAAGAGGTGGCATAGACGGTAGGGATACAGGGGAAGAAGGAGTGAGGTAGTCCTGGCACTCACTTTCCTTGGAAGATTCAAAGTTGGTTTGGGGCGTGTAGAAAATTTAGAATTGCATGATTCTGCCTCTTCCCAGGTAGCCAAGGTGCAGTACACCTTCCTTCCAATAGGTGTTCATGAACTACAGTGTGAGGGTTTTAGCGCCTCTGGCTTGAACTGAAACCACCTTGAGCCCCATTCCTAGCTCACCTAGCTTTAGCAGACGCGCTCTCTGTGATTTTCCTGAATTAAGGCAGACTTCCAGGAGGTGACCCACACTTCTCTTCGAGTTTGATCCCAAGTGAATTTCCTGGGGATGTCCTAGAACTTCAGAGCTTCAAGTGAGGTGAAATGCACAAACACGACAGTGGTGGAGACTGAAAAGGCTTAAAATAAACGGATCTCATTTGAAGGGCACCAAGCAGAGCACTGGCTACGTGGGACCTCATATATAATGACTGTTTAGAAATAAAAAAGCAGCAGTACATTTTAATGGGTGCTAATGCTGGGTATCTTATTACCAGTTAAGCATTTATGGAAGAAGAGATGAAAAGGGGCAGAGAACAGGTCAAGTAACATTGTGCTTATTATGTGCCAGGCATTGCACTGACCTAAGCATCCTGTGATGCTTATTATTCCCACTTTATAGATGGGGAAACTGTTCTCCAAGCAAAGGGAGAATCAGGTTTATTTCCAAGGTCAAAGTCACACATTGGTTTTCAGACCTAGGTATATCTTATGCCTCACAACTTCCATTTATGTCAGAGTAAGGCAAAGAGAAGACACAAGAGGAGAAGGAAAATGATTACAGACACAAAATCAAGATTCATAGATAAACTGACTCTCTAGAAGTTAAATGTTTTCCAAGTGGTCTACCCATTATTTTCTAGGGTTGTGTATGAGAGCTGAGATCATGGGGAGATGGAGTGGGCTAGCCATCTGACAGACCCAGAACCACCTTATCAACATGGCTAAAATTGTATTATTAGGGATAATAATATGTGTGTGTGTGTGTTTAGGGCTGGAGGAGCTGGGAAACAGAGAAGAAGTATAAGGCAGAAGTTTTCTTTTAAATTGTAAGTACAATTTGAGAATAGTAGCGCAGTTAAGCAAACACTGAGCATTAGTGTGAGTAATTTTTTAAACAGATGTAATTTTTTAGAGCACTTTTAGGTTCACAGCAAAATTGAGTGAAAGGTATATTGATTTCCCCTTATCCCCTGCACCCACACATGAATAGCCTTCCCCATTATCGACATCCCCCACCAGAGTAGTGTATTTGTTACGACTGATGAATCTACATTGACACATCATTATCACTCAGAGTCCATAATTTACATTAGGGTTCACTCTTGGTGTGGTACATTCTACAGATTTGGACAAATATATAATGACATGTATTCATCATTTTGATATCATACAGAGTATTTTCATTGCCCTAAAAATCCTCTGTGTGTGCCTATTCATTCCTCCCTCTCTCCCCCCTAACCCCTGGCAACCACAGATTTTTTTGCTGTCTCCATAGTTTTGCCCTTTCCAGAATGTCACATATTTGAAATCATACAATACGTATGATTTCAGACTGGTTTTTTTCACTTAGCAATGTGCATTTAAGTTTCCTCTATGTCTTCTCAGGGCTTAATACCTCATTTCTTTTTTAGTACTAAATATTATTTTATAGTCTGAATGTTTATTTATCCATTAACCTACTGAAGGGCATCTTAGGTTCCTTCCAAGTTTTAGCAATGATGGATAAAGCTGCTGTGAACATCTGTGTATAGGTTTTGGTGTGGGCATAAATTTTCACATCCTTTTGGAAAATACCAAGGAGCACAACTGTTGTATAGTAAGAGTATGTTTAGATTTTGTAAGAAATTGTCATACTGTCTTCCAAAGTGGCTACACCATTTTACATTCCCACCGGCAATGAATGAAAGTTCTTGTTGTTCCACATCTTCGTCAGCGTTTGGTGTTGTCAGTGTTCTTGGTTTTGGACATTCTAATAGGTGTCCAGTGATATCTCACTGTTGTTTTAATTTGCATTTGCCTGATGACATATGATGTGGCGCATCTATTCATATGCTTATTTACTACCTTTATATCTTTTTTGGTAAGGTGACTGTCAAAACCTTTGGTTCATTTTAAAATCAGGTTGTTTGTTTCTTATTGTTGAGTTTTAACATTTATTTGTATATTTTAGATGACATTCCTTTATCAGATGTACCTTTGGCAAATACTTTCTACTTGTCTTTCATTCTCTTGACCATATTTTTCACAGAGAAGATGTTTTTAATTTTAATGAAGTCCAGCTTATCAATTCCTTCTTTGATGGATTATCATTTTTATGTTGTATCTAAAAAGTCACCAACCCTATGGTCTGCTGGGTGTTTTCCTATGTTATCCTCTGGTAGTTTTATAGTTTTGCATTTTACATTTAGCATCTTTTTTTTTTTTTTTTTTTTTTTTTTAATCTTTGGCCACACCACACGGCATGTGGGATCTTAGTTCCTCAACCAGGGATCAAACCCATGTCCCCTGCACTGGAAACGTGGAGTCTTAACCACTGGACCACCAGGGAAGTCCCACATTTTACATTTAGATCTGTGATCTGTTTTGCATTAATTTTTGTGAAGAGCATAGGGTTTGTGTCTAGATTTATTTTCTGCATGTGGATGCCCAGTTGTTCTAGCATCATTTGTTGAAAAGACTATCTTTGCTCCACTGTATTTGCTTTGCTCCTTTGTAAAAGATCAGTTGACTACATTTATGTGGGTCTATTTCTGGGCTCTCTATTTGTTCCACTGATCGATTTTTCTATTCTCTCACCAAAACCACACTGTCTTGATTATCGTGGCTGCATAGTAAGTCGGGTTGTGTCAGTCCTCCAACTTTGTTTTTCTTCATTATTGTGTTGTTTATTTTGGGTCTTTTGTCTCTCAGTATAAACTTAGAATCCAACTGTCAATATCCTCAAAATAACTTACAAGGATTTTTATTAGGATTGCATTGAATCTGTAGATTAAGTTGGGAAGAACTGACATCTTGACAATATTAAGTCTACTATCAATGAACATGCACTCTCTCTTCACTTATTTAGTTCTTCTTTGATATCTTTCATCAGAGTTTTGTAGTTTTCTTCATAGAGATCTTGTACATATTTCATTAGTTTTATACCTGAATATTTCATATTTTGGAAGTGCTAATATAAATGGTATTAGGGTTTTAATTTCAAATTCTACTTGTTCATTGCTGGGGTATAGGAAAGCATTTGACTTTTGTATGTTATTTGTATCCTGCAAACTTGCCCTAATTGCTTATTAGTTCAAGGAGTTTTTTGTTAATTCTTTTGGATTTTCTACATAGACATTCATGTCATCTGTGAACAAAGAGAGTTTTATTTCTTCCTTCACAATCTGTATACCTTTTATTTCTTTCTTTTGTCTTATTGCATTAGCTAGGACTTCTACTCTAATGTTGTAAAGGAGTGCTGTTAGGGGACATCTTTGCCTTGTACTTTATCTTAGCAGGAAAACTTTGAGTTTCTCAAAGTTTTATAATGTTAACTGTATGCTTTTGGTAGACGGTCTTTATCAAGTTGAGGAAGTTGCCCTCTATCCCTCGTTAGTGAGCATTTTCATCATAAATAGGTATTGGAGTTTGACAAATGCTTTTTCTGCATCTACTGATATGATTTAGTGTTTGTTCTTTTTTAGCCTGTTGATGTGATGGATTACATTTATTGATTTTTAAATCTTACATACCTGGGATGAATCCTATTTGATTCTGGTGTACAGTTCACTTCATACATTGTTGAATTCAATTTGCTAATATTTTGTTGAGAACTTTTACTTCTATGTTCATGAGAGATATTGTTTGTTGTTTTCTTTTTTTGAAATGTCCTTGTTTGGCTTTGGTATGAGGGTAATGTTGGCCTCATAGAATGAGTTAGGAAGTATTCCCTCTGCTTCTGTCTTCTGAAAGAGATTGTGGAGAATTGGTATAATATCTTCCTTAAACGTTTGATAGAATTCACTAGTAATCCCATCTGGGCCTGGTACTTTCTGTTTTTGGAAGGTTATTAATTATTGTCTAAATTTCTTTAGTAGATATAGGCCAACCAATTCATATTGTCTAATTCTTCTTGTGTAAGTTTTGGCAAATTGTGTCTTTAAAGAAATTGGTCCATTTCCTCTAGGTTATCAAATTTGTGGGCATAAAGTTGTTCATAATATTCCTTGATTATCCTTTTAATGTCCACAGGGTCTATAATGATGTCCCCTTTATAATTTCTGATATTAGTCATTTGTGTCCTCTCTCTTGTTTTCTTAGTTAGCCTGGCTAGAGATTTATAGATTTTATTTATCTTTTCAAAAAGATGACTTTTAGTTTTGCTGATTTTCTCTATTGATTTCCTGTTTTCAATTTCATTGATTTCTGTTTTAACTTTTTATTACTTTTTTTTTTGTGCTTATTTTGGACTCAGTTTGCTCTTCTTTTTCTAGTTTCCTAAGGTGGAAGCTTAGGTGATTGATTTTAGATCTTTCTTCTTTTCTGATACTATATACATTCAGTGCTATCAGTTTCCCTCTAAGCACTGCTTATAGTGCATCCACAAATTTTGTTAAGTTTGTTTTTTTATTTTTACTTAGTTCAAGATTTTTTTACTTTCCCTTGAGATTTCTTTGTTGAGTCATGTGTTATTTAGAAATGTGTTGTTTAATCCCCCAGTATTTTGGAATTTTGCAACTATCTTTCTGTTACTGATTTCTAGTTTAATTCCATTGTGCTTTGAAATCTGACATTGTATGATTTTTATTCTTTTAAATTTGTTAAGGTGTGTTTAATGGCCAAGAATGTGATCTGTTTTGATGAATGTTCCATGTGAGCTTGAAAAGAATATATATTCTTCTGTTGTTGGATAGAGCAGTCTAGAGATGTCCATTATATTAAGTTGATTGATGGTGTTGTTGAGCTGAACTATGTCCTTACTGATTTTCTACTTGCTGGATCTGTCCATTTCTTTTTTTTTTTAGAAATTCACGTTCTTTTATTTATTTATGACTGTGTTGGGTCTTCGTTTCTGTGCGAGGGCTTTCTCTAGTTGCGGCAAGTGGGGACCACTCTTCATCGCGGTGCGTGGGCCTCTCACCATCGTGGCCTCTCTTGTTGCGGAGCACAGGCTCCAGACGTGCAGGCTCAGTAATTGTGGCTCACGGGCCCAGTTGCTCCGTGGCATGTGGGATCTTCCCAGACCAGGGCTCGAACCCGTGTCCCCTGCATTGGCAGGCAGATTCCCCAACCACTGCGCCACCAGGGAAGCCCTGTCCATTTCTAATAGAAGGTTTTGAAATCTCCAGCTGTGATAGTGGATTCAGCTATTTCTCCTTGCAGTTCTATCAATTTTTGCCTCATGTTTTGACACTCTATTGTTAAAAACATACATATTAAGGATTGTTATGTCTTCTTGGAGAATTGACCCCTTTATCATTATATAATGCCCCCTCTTTATCCCTGATAGCCTTTCTGGCTCTAACATCTGCTCTGTCTGGAATTAATATAGCTACTCCTGCTTTCTTTTGATTAGTATTGGCATGCAATATCTTTCTCTATCCCTTTATTTTTAATCTATATGAGCCTTTATATTTAATGTGGATTTCTTGTAGATAGTATATAGTTGGGTAGTGTTTTTGATCCACTTTGACAATCTCTGACTTTTTATGGGTGCATTTAGATCATTGATATTCAAAGTGATTACTGATATAGTTGGATTACTATCTATAATACTTGTTACAATTTTTTATTTGTTGCTCTTGTTTTTTGTTCTTATTTTTGTTTTCCACTCTTTTTCTGCCTTTTGTGGCTTTAATTGAGCATTTTTATGATTCCATTTTCTCTCCTCTCTTAGCTCATCAGTCATGCTTTTGAAACTTTTTTTAGTGGTTGACATGGAGTTTGCAATATACATTTACAACTAATTCAAGACCGCTTTCAAGTAACACTATATTGCCTCATAGGTAGTATGAATAGTTTACAATAACAAAATAATCTTAATTCTTTCAACTTGTCTCTTTTAGCATTGTTGTCATTTATTTTGCTCATACATGAAAATATATAAGTACACACACATATACATATATATACATAAACATATCTAATTGAATACATTGTTGCTATTATTATTTTGAACAAACTATTATCTGTTAGATCAATTCAGAATAAGAACATTTAAAGTTTTCTTATTTTACCTTCATTTATTCCTTCTCCAATGCTTTTTCCTTTCTTTGAGTAGATCCAAGTTTCTCACCTGTCATTTTCTTTCTCTCTTAAGAACTTCTTTTAACATTTCTTACAAGGCAGGTCTACTGACAACCAATTCCCTCAAGTTTTGTTTGTCAGAGAAAGTCTTGATTTCTCCTTCACTTTTGAAGGATAATTTTGCAAGGTACAGAACTCTAGGTTAGTGTTTTTTTCTTTTACTACTAAATATTTCACTCCACTTTTTCTTTGCTTGCATGATTACTGAGAAGTCGGAAGTAATTCTTATCTTTCCTCCCCTAGAGTTAAGGTGTTTTTTTTCCCCCTCTGGCTTCTTTCAGGATTTTTTTCTCTTCGACTTTTCTGTGGTTTGAAATGAAATGCTTAAGTGCAGTGTCTTTTTGTTATTGAAAACTTTTGTTTTTTCCATTTATCCTGATTAGTGTTCTCTGAGCTTCCTAGATCTGTCTGACATTAATTTGAGGGAAAATCTCAGACTTTATTGTTTCATTATTTCTTCTGTTTCTTTCTCTCTTTCTCATTTAGATATTCTCATTACACATATGTTACACCTTTTGTAGCTGTTCCACAGTTTTAATTTTGTTCTTTTTTTTTTTCAGTCTCTTTTTCTCTTTGCTTTTCAGTTTTTGAGGTATCCTCAAGTTCAGAGATTCTTTCCTCAGCCATGTCCAGTCTACTAAGTCTGTCAAAGGCATTCTTCATTTCTTTTGCAGTGTTTTTGATCTCTAGACTTTTTTTTTTTTTTGGTTCTTTCTTGGCATTTGTATCTCTCTGCTTACATTGCTCAGCATTGCTCATTCTTGCATGTTGTCTGCTTTATCCATTAAAGTCCTTACTGTCTTATTCACAGTTGTTTTAAATTACTGGTCTGATGTTTCCTCTTCAAAATGTCTTTTTTGCCTTTAAGTATGTCTTGTAATTTTTTTCTCGATTGCTGGATACGAGGTACTGAGTAAAAAAACTGCTGAAAATAGGCCTTTAAGAAAGTGGTAGGAGGTGTGAGGGGAAGGCAAATATTCAATAGTCTTATGATTAGGTCTTGATCTTTAAGTGAACCTTTGCCTCTGGACTACGAACTTCACATGTACTTCTCAGATTTTTTTTCCTTTTGGGGTGGAACAGGATGGCTAGAGTAGGCTGGAATTTGATATTTCCTTTCTTCCATGTGGAAGGCTCAATGTGCTGGAGCTGGCTATTTCCCTTCCCCCAGGTCAGTTAGGCTCTGATAGAACCCCCAGCAGGTTAGGTTCTGGTTAAATAGTTTCTCCTGAGGGCAAACCTTGTTAAGAAAGACAGAATGTCCTTGTTCATTTCAAAATGGGTCTTTCCCCCTCTCCTTGCCAGAAGCACAAGTTGATTTTTCTTGGCTATTCACTGTGGAAACCTGGTAGAGCTTTAGGAAGTAAAACTCACAAAAGTCTGCCCTCTCACTCCAATGACTTGGTGCCTTGGAGTTTTTAACTCTCAGAGTGGCTTACACTGAACCTGTAGCAACTTGTCAATTATACTTCAGATTTTCCTATCCCTGCACTGGTTCCTGCAGAACTTTCTGCTCCTGTGGATTGTGATTCTCTGTATTCATCTGTCAGTTCTTCCAATTTTGGTGACAGTTGTTTTCCCTGTGACCTAGCTCTGTTGTGGATCTAAGAAAAGTTGTTAATATGTTCATTTTTTTTCCCCAGCTTTTTGCTTGTTGTTATGATGGAATAGCAACTTCCAAGCTCCTTTCATGGTGGACCAGAAGCCAGAAGTCTTAGATTATATTTTCTGTGAATGCTTTTTATAAAGGTAGCAAACAACCTTTCAAAAACAAATGATAAATATGTTTTCTTCAGGGAAATTACTTTTATATTTTTTATTTTAAAAAATATTTGTATTTGTTTTTAACTGAGTGATATAGTCGTGTGGTCTAAGAAGAAAAAATATAATCAAGTATGCATGGAGAAGGATGTTCACATAACTGTTCTTGTCCCCACTGCTTCCTATAGATAATCACTTATGTTAAGTTCTTGTATATACTTCTAATATATAGAAGCAAATACAAGTATATATTCCTGTGAATTCCTTTTTTACACAAAGGTAGCACACAATATATATTTTGTCTATACCTTGCTTTCCCCCTCCTAACAATATATCCTAGAGATTTGAATATCTTTCCATATTAATATAGCTTTCTTTGTCTTTTATACAGCTGCATAGTATTCCATTCTGTTGTGTGGTGTACTATACTTTATTTAATTGGTTCACTATTGGTGGACACTTGGATTGTTGTTTACAATTCTGCAAACAAATAACCTTGTACAAATGTTATTTTGTATGTAAGCAAGTGTATCTGTAGCATATATGACTAAAACTTAGGTTGCTGTGGTGTATTTTTGATAGATATTGCCAAACTGTCCTCCACAGAAGCTATATTAATATAATGAACTCCATGGATAAACCCTAGTTTTCCGTTTATAAGTGTTAACCATTATTATATGAGATAAGATGGCATGTTGGAAAGTGCAAAGGATTTCAAAGCAGGGAACTTCATTATCCATAATGAAAAGGAGTAGGATATAATAGTTACAAGTTTCCCTCCTACATAAGCTTTTAAAAATAATGAAAATTCATACTTCCTATCATTACCAACACTGTGTACTTTATGTTTTACATTAGCCTAATCCTGTGATCTTTTCTGATCACTGCAAAACCTCTCACCAGCTATTTCACCCAGAACAAGTTTCCTAAGAATAATAACTACTATTAGTCCCTTAAATGACATAGAGTGAAATGTAGATGCTCCCTAGAGTAGAATTCAGCTGCCAGGTGGTTTGAGCAGCTCACAGCATCACATTTCACTGCAGCTGTGGTGTGAGCTGGGAGTTGTATGGCATGGGTAGCAGCTGGACTAAGCTTCATCAGGTGAGTAGCCGTGCACCAGTGCTGCCAGCACTGCTTCAATGGGCAGGCATTGCCAGCCAGCCGTGAAGAGTCCTTCTGCCTTATATGCAAGCACTAAGGTGGGCTCTCCAGTAAGGGTGCTAAAAGGCATCTAGCTGACAATTGCAGGAGGAGGCTCGGTCGTATTAGAAGTAGTCTGAATCTTGCTGTGAGTTCTTACTTGAGTCTGGGGGAGTAGGCTCTAAGGTTTTAGAGAGAAGGCGGCAATAAAATCAGTATGGCTTGGCATTCTGAATTTTTTATTTTGCCATCTTATTGCAAAATCACAGTCACAGTCAACTTCCAGGAGGCTAGTATTTGAAGCAGAATATATTTATTGTAGGCTATGCCATTATATAAGTATCCCAGTCTTTTTATTCTGGTTCTGGAAGTTTCAGCAAAAGAGAAGAAGAAAAGCTTTCTGTAGCTCATGGGAAAAGGGGGGAAAGGATGAAAGAATATACTATTTGTTGAATGCCTACCCTGCCAAACTGAGCTGGCTGTTTTACATGTAAGCAGAGAAGAAAGCTAGGTTTTTGTTTTCCCATGAAACTTAGCAAAGGCTTTTTGATCTTAAGGTTCTGAGTAGCCTTTCTGACCCAGAAAATGAAGACCAAAATCAAACAGTGCATTAGGTGTATACATTATTATGCGACAGGGAGAGAACGTTTATTGAGGATCTGATCGCATTTTAGATGTTGTACAGAACACTGTGGTTGCAACAAAATTAATTGTCTCTGTGCAGATAAATCTGCCTAGAACACTGAAGCTATCACATCGCCATCTCTTCCAAGCCCCATACCTATATGGCTCCTTATCAGGAAAAAAAAAAAAACCTCACAAATAATAGTTCCCTAGGAGTAAATTTCTTGTCTTATTTTCCCTTTTCATCTCACAGATAAAAATTGTAATATGAAAAGATAATTCTTCCCAACTGTCAGAAACCATTAGAATTTCTACAGCCTGATGCTCTTTAAGGTAAACATGCTGTATGCATTTACTGCAATAAACTCATCAGATTTACATTTTGATTGTCGAACACTGTACAAATTGCACATAATTGCCTTCTCTACGGCTACACTCTTGCTATTTGAAACTTTTGAAAATCTTCCTCATCTGGAATTCAGTAAGCGATTAATCTTCCCATCAAATAAGGGGACAGGAAATTGTCTTTTGCATTTGTATCCTGTGAGGACACTACTAATTAGAAGCCATTTCCTGCTCTCTGACCGCTTTCTTGCAGCCCTCCCTGGAGGTCCAAGAGAGGCCACGTGACAGCACTTGAGCTGAAGCCCTTGGTGGTCAGCAGTACTTGTCTACACGCCCTGTTTGAAGATAGTAGGAATCCAAATTATTTCCAGATCTGTTCTGTCTGTAGAGGAGGGTTCCTCAACCTTGACACTATTGATATTCAGGTCAGAAAATTCTTTGCTGTGGGGGCTTTCCTGGGCATTTTAGGATGGTTAACAGTAGTCCTGCCCTCTGCCCACCGACGGCCAGTAGCAACCCCCCAAGTTTGACAACCAAATGTCTCCAGACGTTGCTGAAGGTCCCTGGGAGGCAGAATCACTCTGGTTGCAAATCACCACTCCAGAGCAATTGGAATCACATTAAGTATCCGAGCAAGGCTGAACTCACAGGCAATGTTCAAATACAACCATTTGGGTGAATTTCTTCCCTGTCTCCACACAAACATCAGGGAAAAAACGATTCAGGCATTAGCTTCTCTTCCAAAAGTTCCTTCTGGGTTAGGTGGAATCAGAACAGGGGCTTGACATCTTCTATCCAATCTCCCTGCAGGTGGAGGAACGGTAGTTCTAGCTTTCATTCGTAAGTTTCCAGAGTCCACATCTTCTTTTCTTTCCAATATATGCAGTTGGTGGCCTAAAGATGGTAGGTGTAATTTCTAGGAATGGCAGTGAAATTTATGTTTGGGATCAGTAAGAATTCAAATTAATATATTCTTTAGCTTCCATCATCATACTTGAATGAGCTCAAAGAAAAATATATTTATATCTTTCAAATATGTGTTTGCAGTTGTGGACGGCAGATTGTTTGTAGTTGGAGGATAAGAGACAACTGGCCCCAATACTCAATAGTAGTAAGTTTCTTTACTCATGTGGTCCACTATGCATACACTTGACAGTGCAATTTTAACACTACAGGTGCTTATTTATTTACATATCTGCCTCCCACTTGTAGATGTCAGCTTCCACATGGTGGGAACCATGCCTGTTTTACCTGTGTGTCCTCATTATCTAGTACAGTCATGGAACATACTGGACCAACAGCACTAGACTATAAATTCCATGAGAGTGGAGTTATGTTTAGTTGTGTTGCTGCTGTTTTTCTCCGGGTCCTACACAGTGCCTGGCACATAACAGGCATTCAACACGTGTTTATGGAACAAATGCATGATTGGGAGTCACACTGGAAGACTGGTTGAATCCTGGCTGCACAGGTCAAAGAATTTTGGCTTCATAGTTCAAATGAATCCAAACTAACTCACTTTAACTTGTTTCAGCTAGGGTTTGAGGGAAAAGTACTTTTCTTCTTTTTAAATTTGCTTTCTTTATAGGCAACCGAAAAGAAAATTCAATGCTTACAAAAGCACCAACATATTCTGATAGACAAGTGCAAATTGGTGCAAACATAGTTTCTTCCGATAAATGAAGTTTCCTCTATCTGATGCAGCTGAAAGGAATGAACACATGTTTATGGTTTTTTTTTTTAATATTTTATTTATTTATTTAATATTTATTTTTGGCTGTGTTGGGTCTTTGTTTCTGTGCGAGGGCTTCCTCTAGTTGCGGCAAGTGGGGGCCACTCTTCATTGCGGTGCACGGGCCTCTTCACTATCGCGGCCTCTCTTGTTGCGGAGCACAGGCTCCAGATGCGCAGGCTCAGTAGTTGTGGCTCACGGGCCCAGTTGCTCCGTGGCATGTGGGATCTTCCCAGACCAGGGCTCGAACCCGTGTCCCCTGCATTAGCAGGCAGATTCTCAACCACTGTGCCACCAGGGAAGCCCTATGTTATTTTATTAGAGCCTCTTTTCCCCCACATTTTGTTTTTAAAGGCAGTTTAGCATAGTGATTAAGAGCGCCGATGCTAAAGTCTGACTGCCAGAGTTCATACCTGGTGTGAATGTGTAACTTTCAAAAATTGCTTAACCTTGCTGTACTTTAATTTTCATATCTAATAGATAAGATAATTTTCTTATCTAATAGATAACCGAGTTTAAAAATACTACCCACTTCATAAAGTCAATAGGAGGATTAAATGAGTAAAAATGAATAAATGTGCTTAAAACTCCTAAATGGCATACTGTGTTAAACAGTACTTTTTTTGACATACATATTCAATCTGAAAAGTACTAACATACCAAAAAGTACTAACATACACACACGCATACACCTATATATAAATACATATATATCTATACCCTGATCCTTTTTTATTTACATACATTAGTATATATTAATATATATTATATATATATATACACACACACATACATACACACCTTGGTTATATATCCTTATCCTGATACATTTATATATATTATATGTAATGTAATATATATATTTTCCAGGTGGAGGAATTAGATAAATTCCTGTTTTTCCAACTTTAAAAGTATGTGAACAATTGATAAAAAGCAAAACTCTATAGAAAATCCTAGAGAAAGAATATCCAAGTTGTCAGCTTTGAAGGCATGAAAGCCTCATGCCATTGCAGAGACATAGCTGGCCTCGTGGCTTTAGCAAAAATGAAATGCTAATGAAGAACGCAAAGGGGGAACAGCTTTAGGGGAAACAAAGGAATAATGTAGCAGAAATTGCAGACTCGGGGCCTTCCATTTTGTAAATATTTGGGTTGGTGGAAATTTGTTAATTGAGGCAATTGATTTTCACTTGAAAATGGTAGCAATATCTAATTCATTAAAGCCTGAAATAACATCCTTTGGGCCAAATGGGGTTATTTCATTCTTAACCTCTTAGTGATATATTAACCGTAGGAAAGCATTTGGACGCATATCTTAAAAAGTGCCACATTAACAGGAATTCACGCTGGAAAAAAAATTAAAAGAACCCAAATCTGCACCCGCACTTGCTCTAAAAGGGGAGAAAGCCCCCATGTCCTCCTCCTAGGCAGTATTTTAAGGTCTGTCTGTGTTTAATATTGCCGAGCCTACTTGAGTGATAAATGTAACTATATAAAAATTACTTATTACAAGCTGTCATGTTGCCTCACTCACATCGGCTGGGCTTCAGGCGTTGTACATAAAACTTGAATCTCTACCTTGACAGCGTCAGCTGCACTGGCTTTAAAGTAAAATGCTTTCAGTCATGAATACAAAACATAATTTACCTTTCCATAATACTTCAGTTTGAAACAAGTTGGAGAGCTCGTGTTACCGTCAGACCAGTACCTGTGCCGCGTGGAGAACCAGAAAATTCCAGGCTGTCACCTGAAAATCACTGCTGCTCCCCTGTTGTCCCTTGGAAGCAAACTTAAGCTGCTAAATTGTGGGGCCTCTAATTTTTAAAGTCGTATTTATGTGTAATTCCTTTTTGCAACTCCGCAGTGACAACATGTTGTCAAGACGGATTAGCTCGTTTTCTAAATTGGTATTTGTATTGGAATTCCTGGCTGAATGGATTTCTCTCCTCTGGAAGCTCCCAGACTCCTAGCAACTGTTTGTTGGAGAGGTCAGGAAGCATGAACTGATACACACCCACTCCTTGAAATCGAAGCCCGCGTACTCATCTGCAAACGATGAGCTCTCTGAAACCAGTAAACACGTTTCAAACCAGTGGCTCAGCCCAGCGAGTGAGGCCCCAGCGGCCTTGGACTTCTGGGTTAGTTCCGAATCTCTGCTTAATCGAGCCGCTGACTACAACCTGCGGACGTCAGCCGGATGGAAATCAAATGTGAAGGTTCCAAGGAGCCTCTCCGCAGCACGGCTGATTCGTTGTGACTGTTTTCATGGTTGGTCGTGATGCAGGCAGTATGTGAGGCTGCGTCCGCGGGGACGTCTGCCCACCAGCCTCCCCCGCCCCGTCGGCGGCCAGGCCCCCACCAGACCGCAGTGGCGTTGGAGCTGTAGACGCCTCGCGTTAGCCCAATTCCTTTTGACAATGTTCACATTCAGTTAGGGCCCAAAGTGCTTGTACTTGTCAGTCGGGATAAATGATAAAGAAAATACTCCCCCCCGTGGAAAGCGAAACGGAATGGCCACTGGAAGGACTTTTCTTGCCTGCTTCTCCGTGCTGGACACCTAAGCACCCATCCTTAGGAAACAGCTCCTGCGTTTGCAACTTCTCCTTCGCTTTGGCAGGTAATGAAGGCTGGAGAAAAGACAGCCGACCTGCAGGGGCATTCAGTATCATGAGGTGTTCTCTTTTTGAAATTTTAGGACAAGTGAAACATTCTGAAGGAAAACAAGCAGGGCAGGGAAAGTCTTGCTGCTTAGACAACTCCCCCTGAAATGCTGGGTGTGGATTTCATAGTTTGCCTGTTTGTCTGTACAGCACCTTTCGCTGAGGAGCTTAAAGTAGCATCCAAACACTACTTTTCGTCTTTGTAAAAGCCCCATCGGTGCACATGGTAACCTTTTAACAGCAGCTTGAAGGTTTTCCACCCTGGAGCTCCAGACCTCTCCTGTCTAGCTCTTTCCTGAGGCACAATCTCCTCCTTCCCCCGCAGCGGGGCAGAGGTACCCCATCCTGACTTCCCAGCTTCCCAATGCTGCCATTACACCTAGTGTACCAGCCACCCACCTCCTCGTCCTTCAGTGCCACCTTCTCTGATTGATGGAAACAAGTTTTTCTTTATCATATGAGGTAATGAAGGCACAGAGAGTAAATCCCAAGTTAAAGAGGTAGAGCCCCTTCCCTCTCAGGTGTGCCTCTTGTTCCACATACTTTCTGAGCCGTAAGACGCCTGCAATGGACACCTGTAATAAAACATCATGTCATTCCCCCATTTCAACATTTGTTGATTGATACGAATGTTGCCAGTGGACTCTTTCTCCTGCTACGTTATCTCTTTTCTGAACATAAATATAGTTTCACTTGGACAGTATGTTCTTTTCAATGTATAAGACCTTTGGAGAGTGCCCATTTGAACTTAGAAGCATATAAGCTGTTGTTGGGTCTAGGTAATTTGTTTTATGTGAGGTCTCGGATGAGTCCTAATTGGATATGAATGTCTGCTAAATAATGTTTGCTTGTTTTCAGATATTAATTTATTTTAAAACTATCTAAAGATTGAATGGATTCTTACTGGGTTCTGGAATAAAACTTTAGTAAGAGATAGTTGTCTTAGATCAGTTGTCAGATCTGCATTTCTTTTGTCCCACTGATGCCACTGAAATCACATTTATTCATTTGCACCTTTATAAGTGTTCTGTTAATTTCTTCTAAATTTATAGTAGCATTGCAGTAATGTTGTAGAGCATTGTTTCACAGATCACTTCTGATTACCCCTGTTCATAAACATGCCTCTGCACCAGGTAAGCTGATTATTCCAAGTAGAAATTAAATTCTTTCCATACATTTAAATCACTGTCACATGTAGAGATATATCAGAGCATATTGCTCTATGGAATGCAAATAGGGTCAGCTGGAATGTAGGGAGGGAGTACCTATTCATTAAATAAGAATTAATTCAGAATCCACTATGGGTTTTAATAACTCTTACTAGGTGCCAAGGAGGATAAAAGATGGTAGATGCTGGTAAGATAAGCATATATTATTTACTGCCAAATTGAACAATATGTTAATAAGTACTGTAGAAGCTCAGAGAAGTGAGAGATTAATGGCTCCATAAAAAGGTAAAATGTGAGTACAATTTGGAAAAGCAGAGTGGAAGGGAGAAGGGGGTGCAGCAGTTACAGTGTTTGCTGTTGCAACTGAATACAGTATGTTTGGAAGACCCCAAGGAGATCAGCTTGATCGGAGTAAGAAACTTGGGCTGGGACAAATGGGAGATAGAGTTGTTCAAATGGGTTTAGAAGAAATATGACTGTAGAGGAGATGCTGAGGAGGTTGTATTTATCCTGAAAACCACAGTGAACCAAAGATTCACTTGCCCTGATGAAAGTGTGTGTGTGTGTGTGTGTGTGTGTGTGTGTGTGTGTGTCCGTGTGTAGTGGGGGGAGGTTAATACTTGTTGAGTGCTAACATGTGCTAAGTATAGTTCTAAGTGTTCTAAGTATATTTTGTCATTAAACCTCATAACGATGAGGATGAAATGGCTGTAGTTAGTCCAGTTTTCCTCTGAAAGCTAAGACTGAGAGAAAACATATTCCTGCCCTAAGGCTGTTCAGCAAGTCATAGAAACAGAAGCTGGATCTTGAACTACTTGGCACCTATACCACAGTCTCTAGGGTCTCTGGGGGCATCCTTTGACTCATCATTTAAATATTATGGCTCACTAGTTTGTAGAACACGCCAGGTAGAACATACTGGGCAGACATTTGATTTAACACATGGCCTAGAATTGCCACTTAGCAACTGCTTGCCAATTATAATGTTACTGGAGCTGGTCAAAGTGATAGACCAAGAAAAGGAGCACAGTTCTTTAGTTCCAAATAGTGTTTCATTTAGACTCTCTCATCTCTTGACTTCAAACACTTTTGAAACTTTTCAACGCTTCATTATTACTTTCTAGTAATTATGATACATTCAGGACAGACAGACTGATGCTAAAATATTGTTGCACAGATAACTTTCTTTAAATCATTATTGGGCACCATGGCAGCCTGGAGAATGTGCCTGGTAGACCTCTTGTTAAGAGCGAGGTAATTGACCCAGGGCCCCAGATGCTGAGTTTTGAAATCCAGAGCTATGTTTGCCCTGAGGCCACACTGCCCAGTGGGCTGCTCCTGCAAAGTCAGGATACAAGGGTTCCTGGAGGACACTGGACGTCTTTGACAGCCGACTTTGCCTGAATGACATGCCCAGGCTTTTGCCCCACCTTTCTGAAACTGCAGGGCCACCCAGGTCACTTCCACTCAAGGGTCTCTCACTCTCCTTCCCTCACCGTCTGGTGGCTCTCCTGACCTTTTCGGACGCTCTCCCTATTTCCTTTCACACAAGCACTTCCCGTAATAAAATTCTTACACATTTAATCTCATCCTGAAGTCTGCTTCTTAAAAAGCCCAGGCTAACAGAGATGTTAATACAACCGTTCATTTTCTCAAACATCTAAAATGTGGGAAGTAACATAAAATAAATGTAAGAGCTATATAAGACATTGATAAATGGATTAGAATGAAGTTCACACAAGAATATTTTAAGAGTGATTTTAGATTTTTTTCTTGGTTTTCACGACTCTTATTTTTTTAAAAAAATTATGTACAACTGTAAAAATATTTTGAAAAGAAAATGTCTATGATCTCATAACCATAAAATTTATTCTCATTTTTGCATATAACTTATTAGCCCTTGACTCCATGTATGTGTTTTCTATGTAATTGGCTAAAATATGCATACCATTTTGTTGTCTGCTCTTTTATGTAATAAACATTTCCCCTGTGTCTACATAGTTTTAATATATGTTTAATGACTGTGTGATAACACAGTAGTTCCAAATTTCAAATTTGTTATATTATTCTCCTATGGTGAACTTTTACATTGTTTCCACCCTTTTTTCCCCTATTATAAATATTCTGCTCTGATCTTTCTTAAAACATTTTGGCTATGTTAAAATATTTTCTGAGCATAAATTCCAAAGCTAGCATTTACAGGGCCAAAGGAAATGATAATCTTTATGTCCCTTGCTATACTTGGCTATTTTGCTTTTCCAGAAAGGTAGCACCCACATAAAAGGAGAATTCCAAATTCAGCTTCATCCATCAGCACTTGAGCCTTGGGTATTACATAATGTTTTTCTCCTCTGTTAAGTTAAAAAAAAAAAAAATTGCAGTATACCTTCTTTAATTTGTGCTTATTTAATTATTAACAAAGGTAAACTTTCCAATTGATATATAGTCCAGAGTAAAAAGAAAAAAATAATTTAATTAAGATAAAAACATTTACAGTAGATTTGAATATTGTTATCCAAGCAGGAATAAATATATATATTTTCATTATAGGAATACTCGCTTTGTGTTTTTAAAGGAGCGTTCCTTCCTTTGAGTATCAAACAGCTGTTCTTTTTTAGTTCCATAATACCAGGACAAAACTGCAGCCACATTTTACGCTAGCAGGTAGAGCCCATGCACACTGTAGATAACATTATTTAGCGTCATTTATTTAACATCTCTTTACCCCAGGAAAGCAATAACAGAAATCAGAAAACCTCATACAGGTTATATAACAGAATCTCATCCTCCCTCATGCATATTCACATTTCCAGGACCAAATAAGAACATGTACTCAGACCAGCCCCCTCTGAAGGAAAGGCAGGCAAGACTGAAATTCCACGTGGGCACCAGAGTCTCATTTCACTCCTGCACATGGTGCCTTCTTCCAGAGAGCTGTCAGTTCATTTGCTTGAGGAGCTGGAAGATAATTTCCACCTTTTTTGTTTGTTTGTTTGTTTGTTAGGGGTGGGTAAGCACTGAAGGAGAATTAAGAAAGGGACAGTTTTGGCCTACTCATTTTGAAAATTCTACCAGGGATCTTCCTGGGATTTTTTCTTAAAGTAGTCCCACTGCTTGTACTACTTCTAAAATAAGTTTTCCAAAACCGCCCATTTTATAAATGAAGCAACTGCAATGTGAAATATGTCTTCCTCAAATCATATAACCATTGAAATAATTATGTAGTCACTCAAATAAGTTTTCCTATGACAGACGTTATTACTCCCCCCTCTATTCTCCAAAGCATTTTGCATATAGTTTTATTATTTCATTGCTACCCCATTGTATTTATAGTTCAATTTTTATATGCCTAACTCTCTTTATTGGAATGAAAACTCTTAGTTGCAATGTGTTGGTTATTATTTTACCCCATGAAACTTCTAATAAAGTAACATTCAGAGGATGCATCCCATTTGGCAGAAGCATTTTATGTGCTTCGTATCATTTAAACCCCACAGCAACTCAATGAAATAAGCACTATTATTATCTCCATTTTACTGATGAGACTTGACAAGGTGAAGACACTTGTGCAGGGATGCATAGTCACTTAGTGGCAGAGGTGGGATTCACATCAGATCTGTTTAACTCCAGGATTTAAGTTCTTTATTACAACATACTGGATTATAGCAGAATATCATATTTATGGTATTGCCTTTCTTTTCTTAATGAATGGCCAAGCCTGTGGGAAAACTTTGGCCCATGTGTTTGGGACTTTTAAGAATGTCCAAATTGGGACTTCCCTGGTGGCGCAGTGGTTAAGAATCCACCTGCCAATGCAGGGGACACATGTTCGAGCCCTAGTCCGGGAAGATCCTGCATGCCGCAGAGCGACTAAGCCCATGTGCCACAACTACTGAGCCTGCGCCCTGCATCCCGCGAGCCAGAACTACTGAAGCCTGCGCACCTAGAGCCTGTGCTCTGCAACAAGAGAAGCCACTGCAGTGAGAAGCCTGTGCACCGCAACGAAGAGTAACCCCTGCTCGCCGCAACTAGAGAAAGCCTGTGCGCAGCAATGAAGACCCAGCACAGCCAAAAATAATAAATAAATAAATAAATATAAAAAGCAGTCAGTGATGATCTAAACAAACTTAAAAATCAGAGTTGAAACAGTACTAATGCATTTGATACAATATTTATAAAATAAAAAAAAAGGAATGTCCAGATTATCAGGAATCCAGGAGTGTGGTAGCTGGGTGATTCTGTCTCAGGATCTCTACAAGGCTGCGATCAAGGTATTAGCCAGGAGGCAGTCATCTTGAGGCTCAGTTGGGGAAATGCCACTTTCGAGCCCATTCACACAGCTGTTGATAGGACACAGAAGATCCACTTCTAAGTTCACTCACTTGGTTGTTAACAGGCCTCATGTCCTTGCTACACTGAATTCTCCATGAGGTTGCTTGCTTCCCCCATAATGAAAGACTTGATGGAGAAAGGATGTGATGAGGAACCTACAAGATGGAGATTATAAACTAATCTCAGGTGACGTCTCATTGCTTCTCATGTATTCTGTTCAGTAAAAGTGAGTAACTCACTCCAGCCCACACTCAAGAGGATGGGGATTCTGCCAGGACATGAATATCAATGGAGCAGGAATCATCGGGGACCATCTTAGAGGCTCCCCCTACAAGGAGAAAACTGAAGCATGAAGAGGGAAGTAACTTGTGGCTAAATCACACATTAGGTGCATCTGACTCCAGTGTCTCAGCTCTTGGCAACTACATTTTACTGTTACCATAAATACGTTGTATGCTAGGAAACTCGATAACCTAGTTGCTAGAGAAATACAAAAAGTACTATTAACAGGCTCCTTTAAAGACTTCTTTTATGAGCTTAAGCGTGTATCCTAATGCCTGCTTTTAATTATTCAGTTAAGTATCAATACATATATTGTGACAGAAATAGCACGTTTGTCAAAATTAAATGTAATTCCTTTAGAAAGTTTCAGCTTACTATTCAGCAATCGGATTATGTTCAGGTAGTAGCTTTGGTCAGCTTCCGTGATGAGAAGCCCATCTGATACAATTTAGTTAAGAGGACTTGGACAAATGTTAATTAACAAGTATCGCATCCCTGATGCAATGCAATGATGCTTTTTCAAGGGGACGTTGAGAGGCACAACTGTAATTTCTCCAACATGTAACAGATCTTTGCATATATGTAGCAGTTAAGAAAGCTCAAGTAATTTTAGGATAGTTTCACATTTTCAGGACAGTATTCATATTTATTTCCTAGGTGTCTCTCCTGCTCTGTGGGGTACTATGAGAGGCTCAGTGGAAAAAGAAAGTGTTGTGGAATACGTTTCGTGAATAAATAAGTTTGTGAAATGCAGAGTGATTAGTCTGTGTTGGACGTAGTCATAAACTGACAAAAATCAGAGAAGGGGTTTGTGGTATTGTAGTTGTGACCCCACAAACCCTCTCAAATGAGTTGCTGCCTCCCAGGGAAGTGGGCGAGAGGTGGACAGGATTTCTGTAGGCTCTGCTGTAAGGAGGTGAACCTGCCTTGTTCCCTCTTATCTTACTGTCCTTTCAGTGGGGTTCCCACCAAGCAAACCGTCCCCTCATTCCAAAGGAAAGCAATTCCATCTCCTTCTCTGTTTTTCTCCCTTGACACCAGCAGCCAGGATTTGGCAGGCTGTGTTCTGCCACCTTTGCCTCACTGGCAATGGCAGACTTGAAATGGTCAAAATCATATGTAGCTTTTTCATCAGTTTCAAAGAGAGAGAGGAAAAAAATGATGAATAATAACAAAATATTACAAGGTGCAAAAGATGTTAACGCAGATGTATAAAATGCTTACAAAGTGCAAAAAATGAATGATTTCACAGAATATGCTGAGTATTTTCTCTTTGTGCCCTTCAGATCTTCATTCTTCTCCCCGTACTCTGTGCGCTTGGAAGCTGAAGCTGACTTCTATGGAATCACTGCATCCTTCTCTAGCACCCTGGCTTCCTCTTGGGTTTGGTCAATTGGAGGCACCAGCAGAGTGACAGAGGTCAAGGTATTTATTCCCCTGGTTCCTGCCCTGTTGGGACACAGTTTGCTTTTGGCTGCATGTCTCACCAGCTTTTGGAAAACTTATAGTTCTTTCCTACAGCTAAGCTCTCATTGAATCTAGTATTGGCTCCACCTCTTGCCCTGGAGGGTTTCGCAAGGTTGCTAGCCTTCATGGACTTCACCGTTCCTTGCTAGTTGCTCTTAGCTCTGCCTGCGCCCTTATTACACTCTCCTTCATTTCCCCTTCTGAGTATGTCATCCCCTTCCTCCTGGGTCCCCGACTCTAAACTGACTAAATAAAAGTATGAATCAGTGTGAAAAAGGACAGCAACGACAGTAAGTAATCTAGCTTAGAAAGACATCTGGGCAGAGAGGGCTGTATGTTCTCAAAGTCATTTCTGAGAGGAGTTTTGAACCTTTTCAAGATAAACCGAATACGTGCACTAGTCATGTGACATTTATCAAATATCACATTGCATTATTGGCTTCCTTTTCATGTGTTTATGGGTTGTCTCACCAAGAGGGAGAGGGACAATTAAAAGCAAAATGAACCAAAGCAACTGTATATATCTCCTACTGGTAGGGCTGCCAGATTTAACAAAAACAAAACGAAACAAAAAACAGGATTCCCAGCTAAATTTGAATTTCAAATGAACAATGAAGAATTTTTTAGTATGTCTCATCAAAATAATTTGATGTGAACATACGTATACTGTATTTTATCTGGAAACTCTTCCTACAGGGCCTTTTACATAGTGTGCTTTTGATACATGCTTCTTGATCAATAGATTTAGATGTTACAGAAAACAGAAGTCCTCCAAAATAATCAGGCACTGGCCAAGGATTGCTATAGGCAGAATGTGTCAGAAATCATCAAGCTTTCCTGAGGCCACACACTCCGTCTCTACGGGCTCCCTTGGTCGTAACATCCTTCTTATCACCATGTATTATTTCTTATTTCCTCTGGGCTACGTATCTTCTTAGGGAGGCTGGGGAGAAGGGTAAAGAATGTAAGATTTGGATAATTCTACCCGTGGGTAGCAGGGAGACCTTGGACAAGTCAGCTAAGCCCCACATGCCTGTTTCCCTAACTGTAAAATGGCAGTGAATAATGACTTATTCCTGTGAGAGTTGACTAGGGTTAGAGCTGGAGCATGACCAGCTTAGTGCACTGACCTGAACATAACAGACACTAAAATAGCATAACTATCATTATACAAGTTGATGGGTGAGACACAGAATTGGCTTCTTGGTAACACAATATGACTATTCATGGGGCAGAGGAAAAAGTCTTACAAATTTAGGCTATTGCTGGGAATATCAAATGCTATAATAAATCCCAGAAAAAGATTTTTGTAATAGTGTCCTTTCAGGGGGCATAGAGATAACAACAGGCCAGTAGCTTGCTTTTACAGATAATGCTATCTCTTAACTGAGGTACCACCTTTGAAGTAGAGAAATTATGTAAAGAAATAAAAATTGGACCTTTTGATGACCCTTTAAATTTTATGATTGTATCATTACAAACATTTATTGTAAAATTTTAACCAATTCTGATAGCATCAGCTATGAAAGAAGCATTTTAAAACATGAATCCAGGTCTTGTACCTTAGCTAAGAGAGCAGTTAATTTTTATGAACATGATATTGCTTCGAGCTTTCTTTTAAGCATGATGTCTTTAAGTATATCCTATAAGAGAGCCTCCTCAAACATGTACATTTCCAAAATCTATTTTACCTGCTAATCTTGCCAAATATCTATCACTTCTGCTCTACTTTTTGTTCTCAGAAAGGTATTTGGCTCCACCTCAAAATTTGAAAATCATTAAAGAAAAATAGTAAGTGATTACAATAATTCTTTAAGCTTTCAATTAATGTGTGGTTCAATTTGACAGAATGAGATGGAGGAATTTCATTTTATAGATTTGCTTGTTGGGGAGAAGCTAATGTACAGATGGTAAAAGATGGTTTAAAAGGATTAAAGAAAATAAGAACCCTTTGAGGATGTAGTTCATACCTTTATGTATAAAAAGTTTCTAGTTTCTACTATATTTTAAAAGAGTTTGCCTTCTGTGGAGAAGCACCAAACACATGGCCTAATTCTATAAATGACTTATAGGAAAAACTCCATAGATGGGGAATCAGCACGCCAGGGTGAGTTTTGGTTCATATCTGTAACCAAACATTTTAGGTCTCAGTTTCTTCATCTATAAAATAAGAGATGCTGGACTGGATCTTTTCTCCGAGCTGTTTCTTGATATTACGATTCTCTACAATGTATTTTGCCCAGTGTAGACAAATGATTACTTCAAAGCCTGAATTAAGTACAGTTAAAAGTCCTGAGAACTAGACTAGTTGCCAAGAGATAGCAAAGTCTGAGAAAGCCCATCCTAATCAGAGGTGTTGCCTTGGTCCTCTTGGGTCACCTTAACTCCTCTGCAGTGTTGCTTCATGCCATGGGGTCCAGGTCTTCCTGTTTCTGTGATACATGTTCTATTAAAATGCTGTCTAGGGACTCAGACCTGGATAGTTTCAGTGTTATTTAGGCTGGAGAGGGAGGCCCAGAAAGAAGCCAGTGAGGGATCTATCTTAATGAAGTCAATCGCATGGTTTTCTGTGAGGCTGAGCAAAGGCAAGCTGGTAAAACACTGGTTTTGCACTGCTGTCTCCATCTTTCATTTCCATATAAATTCAATAACAGTCTCGAAGCACCAGCAGAAACAGTGCACTGAACAAAATCCTTTCAAAGAGCTCATTTCTTGAAGAATTTCATGAAGCAGCAGCAGCTATTTAAAGCGGCATGTATGTCATTTTCCATGAGAGGATTGAACCGAAGAAATATGCTTTTTCGTTGGTGTTATCTTCCTAAATTCTAGATTTCTTTATAGATGTGCTATAGCTAGAGCCCAAATATTTGTATTCCAAATTAGGTTTTAAAAGATTCCATCCTTTTTATCCCCAACCAAGAGTTCAATAAAAACAGTTTGGACTAGCTAGCATGATTTTATGGTTCATATCACCAGAGACCAAATATAAAACTTGAGGAATACGTTTTGCAAGAGAATTATATCTCTTTCCACGTATTACCATTTTAAAAGCCTAGCACTTCAATATTTTTCCTCAGTCATCATGGTGGCAAATTGCTACATGAATAACTGTCCAACTAAAATTAATGATCACTAGCAGAGAGAACGCAAATAGTCAATTTGGAATATATCAGCACGTCTCTTTCTCTTTGGTGCCGTAGAACGAGAACAACAATTAAAAGAACAACAACAACACCTGGTTCCCATTTAAAAAAAGAAAAATTGAACTGTATATTTGCAATGCTGACCTCCTGAGACACAAAGGTGAATAAGAGGTTGTGTGTTTGTGAGTGATGCAAACAATTTTCAGAGCAATGCAATGTTTGTTAATAAGGGCAAATTGTATTTTAACCTCTTCTTAGGCTGGGCTTGGAAGTTTTGAAGTGCTATTTGTCATATCCTGATATGACAGATATGGAAAGCATCAGGGATTGGGGCCCATGCACAGGCCCAAGGACACAAGGATTCTCAGTTCCAATCCTGTCTGTATTCACGGTAGCCAACAGTAAGTAGTTCAAGGAACATGTTAGGATGCTTCGGGCTCTCAGTGCCTATCTCAGTTGGCTTAAAATTAGCCCAGAAGATCTGTAAAATAAAGATGGATGAACACTCAGAAGTAACATTCTGAGAAGTGCCGTTAGAATAGCAACACCATTTCTTCTCTTTGAAGGAATCTATCATTTAAAAAAAATGCATATTCCCTGGATAACAGTTATGTATCATGTATTACCAGTGAGAACTTTGAAACTGAACTATCAGTTATCCTACTTTGTAACACCTGCCTAATTGTCAGGTGTGCTCAACGACCTTGTGAAGCAGCATCTTTTTCCATCTTCTGTCGTCAGTCGTCAGTGTCAACCCCCTGGGGGCAGAAGCATCATATTCAATTTCCTTCATTACCAGATAAGTAGATAGCAAATGCTAAAAAGGTTGGCTGACTGACATATGTTGGCCACTGAGAAAATTAAAATTAAAAGGTGGAGGTATTGTTTAATGGGTACAGAGTTTCAGTTTTGCAAGATACAAAAGTTCTGGAGATGGATGGTGGTGATAATTGCACAACAAAGTGAACGCACTTAATGCCTCAGAACTTAACAGTGGTTAAAATGGCAAATTTTATGTTATGTATATTTTAATGCAAAAATGATGGAGTTATTAAAGGGGAGGGAAAATAGTGAAAGGGAAACTCAGGCTTATTTTCATGTTTCAGTTCACATTTGTTGATTCTTTTCTCTTTTCCCGCTTTTTCTCTGCTAACATCAGAGTAACTGATCACTGAGCAATGGGTCTGTTAAGATCTGTCATATATAGCCTGAAAATGTTTCCTTTCAAGTGTTCTTGATTGAATTGGAAGTTTCTTATTTTCTTATCTGATTTGATACAGTCAAAGAAGAAGAGAGAGAGAAGGAGAGAGATAAAGGGAGAGAGAGAGAAAGAGAGAGAGAAAAAAAAGAGAAAATGACCAAGATTTTATTAATTGGAAGATAACCACATCTAAGCCAGGGCATGTACCACTGATGGAGATGCCCGACTTTCTGATCCAGTATCTGTACCACTACTGAGACCAACTTCACCTTTCTACAGTTACTCTGGGGTCATGCCTAGTTCTTAGTATCCTTTTTCAGATGTTGAGGCAGAAGCCAAGAAGTTCTGAATTCACAAGAGAACTGTGACCCAAAAATGGGGGGCAGAACCAATGAAATTTAGAAATAGATATTTTAGATCCAAAAAAAGGAAAGGAGAAAAAAAAAACCCCTGCAATATCTCCAGTGATGAATCTTTGTGATATGATTAATCTGTTGTATTTTAACTGTTCTGGAAAAACTATTCTAAGCATGTAAACATTTTCCTGTGTGTGATTTAAAGCAATAGCTATATATATTTAAGTTGCATAAGTGGATGTATCATATAGATATATAAATAGATACATAGATGTATAGATGTATCCATATACTGCACAGAACAGTAGATTAATATTCACACATTTTCCTCCAAATTTCTTTGGTATTCTTAAGATATACATTTTTCACGTGTTAAGATATAAAATATGATTTTATGCATTTTTGAAACTATTAGAATGAAATGAGAAAGCAATAACAAGTCAAAGATGTTGGCTTATAATGAACAAAGCAAAGCTGGTTTGGAATAGTTTGAATTTTTACATAAAAGTTGAATGTTGTGATTAATTCCCTTTGTTTCTTTTGTGAAAAATGCAACTAAATGAATTTCCTCCAATAATAATCCTTCAAATACATGAACTAAACTTGATAGCCTATTATTTGGTGTTCAAGTAGGTGGAATGCCTGAAGTGTGTTCTCGTATAAACCAGCTAGTAAATGCAAATTTAGGTAAGATTTTTGAGAATACACATTTCTTACTGATTTCATATACAGTATAAAAGATAGAGTATTCTGTAAAATAAAAGGACTGGCTAGAAACTGAGCATTCTTCTTTGAAAGCAGTTTTTGACCTGAATGTGTCCTGTGGCAGGTGACAGGTATCATGATATCCTGACCTATTTGACTTATTTAATCAAAAGTTTAGTGCAGAGTAGAGCATATATACTATTCCCTGGATACAAGAACAGACACAGTGAGCTCATTTCATAACCACTGGCTCATCAGTGCCCTTCTGAAGGCTGAAATACAGAGGTGACTCATCACCTGAAGTCTGTACTGAAGCCACTACAGCAAGTAATGGACATCACAGTTCAGGCCCCAGGCATCACCTCCTCCTGGACAGAAGGCGCTGGAAACTGCCTTAGAACTCACTGTTCTTATGCTGTATTAAATATGGTTAGGAACTTTATAGCAAAGAAGATACAGTCTGTTTGCAGGACATATATTAAGTTAACCTTAAAAATGCATTCCAATATACATCAGGTGCAAACTAATACTGTTTGATTCCTCTTACATGAGGTACCTAGAATAGTCAAATTCATAGAGTCAGAATTTGGTAGATGCCAGGGGCCGGGGAGTTGGGGTGGGGTGGGCAGGGGGAATGGGGAGTTAGTGTTTAATGGAGACAGAGCTTCAGTTTAGGAAGGTGAAAAATTCGGGAGATGGATGATGGTGAGAGTTGTACAGCACTGCGAATGTTCTTAGTGCCCCTGAACAGTACAGCTAAATATGGTTCAAATAGTATGTTTTATATTATGTGACTTTTACCACAATAAAAAAAAAAACATTAAAAAAAGAAGAGTATGGGGCCAGTCATTTCCCATACGTCCTCCACTTGACTTCATTCGTTTGATAATATCAGTGTCAAGGTTTTGTTTTTCAGAATAAACAAAACAAGGTAAACATCATCTTTTAGATATTTTATTTCTGTGTCATGTTAAATATGTCGTGTCTCTGAATCTCAGATTCTTCACCCCTGTAATGAAGGGCTTCAAGCAGATAAACCCTAAAAAGCCCTTTTAACCATAAAAATTGTGGATTCCAAGGCATAATGGCTGTTGGACATAGACATTCACTTAGAGTTCTTTCCCTGAAGCTCCACACAATGAAGCTCAGCTGTGTGTGTGTGTGTGTGTGTGTGTGTGTGTGTGTGTGTGTGTGTACTCATCCATACTTGTGTTTGATGGGCGTGGGAACATGGGGACATTTTCCTGGCTAGTCACCTTCTTCAGCAGATGGTGTGGGAAGCCAGACCCTCACTTAAGGAGGAAGATCCTCCCTGGTGTAATTCATGTCTGGTTTTATCTTCCTTCCTCCAGAGCCACCCATCGCCCCAGGAAGAGAAGGTACATGGACACCCTCATTGTCTCTAAACAGCAGAAGTTACTGCCTGGCAGGAGGTAGGTGCCTGTAAGTTCTGCTGGGCACTGCAGTACTGGAATGCGTGGCTTTTGGTCAATGCTAATTGGCCATGAGGGTGATAATTGGGGATGACTTGCAGCCTGAGGAGGGCCAGGAAAGGTGTGAGTTCTACATGATGATGCATAATTGAATATTGCTCCTCTCTGTTTCACAGCCTTGTGAACACCAGGTCTGGCAGGTTTGAGTCAAGGCCTGTAAGTTGTTTTGCCAGTTTCCTTCACTACAAGTGGCCCATGCTGGGCTCACCTGTGCCTTCGCCCGTCCCTCTGGCACCTGCCCATGTGCAGGGGATGCTTCCACGTGGTACATCTGTTGTAGCCTCACAGGTTTCTTCTTCTGCTTCAGATCTGTGTGTGATGAAGTGTCCTTTTGTGCAGAAATCATCCAGCCTCAACCACACAGTTCAGCAGTTTTGCTGAAAGGAGAACAGTCTTGGCTGCACTTGGTGAATCAGAATGACATTAGTAAGCTTGCTTTGTTTCTGCTTTGCAGAAAGAGTAATCACAGCAACTACCCTTAGCTTGTGCTATGGCCATACATTTGACAACACCTTCTTTGTAAGACCTCTATGAAGAAAGATCGTGTGAGTCTTACCTACAGTAACAAAAAACCTTTACATTTTCTATGTAGTCACCTATTGCAATTAAAGCAAGGAGAAGGTTTATCTTAAATATTTATTTATTTTTTGATTTGGCTGTGCCAGGTCTTAACTGTGGCATAAGAGATCTAGTTCCCTGACCAGGGATCAAACCTGGGCCCCCTGCATTGGTAGCTCGGAGTCTTAACCGCTGGATGACCAGGGAAGTCCTAAGGCGAAGGTTTCTGATGAAAAGACAAAACTTGTTTGGTTGCTCAGTTCTTTCAGCTTCTTTTATTCAGGTTCTTTATCTTCTATTTGTCTGAGTTTGTCAGTTGCTATTTGGCATATGAACAGTGGGACTAATAACCTTTTCTCAGTAGAACCTACTCTGACTTTCACTGTACTGTGGGTGAGTCAACACTTTGCAGTGTTCGTTGGCTCTGATAAGAAGCCCTAAGCCTGGAGCTGGAGGGAATTCCAGTGCATCCTTTGAACTTCCTTTGTCCCCTGTGATTGTGCTATAGCAACTGCATACTTTGGGGCTCTTTATTTGTATTTCTGACTCAGACTGACAGGCTGAATGCTTCTTGAAGATAGAGACCACAAATCACTTTTGTTTTGTATTCCCCCTTACCTGTCTTTGTGCTTGTTTGAGAAGGTGGATGTATAAGTGCATTAATTGATGAATGAATGAATGAATAAGAAATTTAGGCCTAATATTTGATGTTGATGTTGTTTATAAATGATGTTTTAGGTAGATAGTCTAATAATCTGAAGGAGTTTCCTTCATAGATCTTCAGACGCTAAATAAAAGTGCTTGTGATAAGTTTTAACTTTCCTGCAACTCCAAGTTCTTCCCTCCGTCACACCTGCACTACCTTTATTTGCCTCTCTGCCAAGGCTGGAGTTCATGGATGGCCATACTCTCATGGCCACCATAAAATCCCTGACATCTCCAATAGCTCCAACCAATTTTTATCTTCTTTTCCTTGAAATTCTCTCCTTTCTCTTCTAAGTTACACCTCTGACCTTCTTCTCCTCACTGCTTCTTTCAAAAGACTGTTCTTTCACCTCCCCAAATATTGGTTTTTCTAAATATTCAGTCTCTGTCTCTTTTCTCTCATTTTTTTCCCTCTCTTTTTGGGGCATCATCTATCATTCATCATCTCTAATCACACTTGTGTCTGTTGCCCTGCCTTCTTTTTTATGATCCAGGTCCACATTTTTTTTTTGTTTGTTCCACAGTCCTAGTTAGGTGTCCTACCAGCTCTCCAAACTAAACATTTCTTCAATTGAACCAATTTTCAGAGACCAGTTCCTTCTCACTTTCTTAGTTCTGTTGAGGGCACTTCTTTTCTCCTCATCCTCTGGCTCGAGGTCTTGGTATCACTTTTGATTCTTGTGCTCTCATTCCTCTGTTACCAGTGGGAAAGTCCTACAGATTCCGTTCCGTACCTATGTATGTCCAGTTTGTTCTCCCCACTTCATAATGTATTTACCTCACAACTTCTTATCTTTCAAGATTCAATTTAACTAGTCTCCCTAACACAGTGTTTCCATGTAATAGATGCTCAATAAATTGGCCAGTGAATGAATGAATGATATGACATGATTCTTCTCCTAAAGGAAATTCTGCTATTTTTACAAAAAGATTATAATATTTTTTAATTTAAGATCAGGGACTATGTTTTGGAAATATTTTACTTCCTGTACTGCCTATGATAATGTCTTGTGCATATTGGAACTTAACCATTCTTGACTGAATTTGATACCTTACTTTTTTTTTTTTTTTTTTAATGCTTAAAACCTGTGAAGCTACTACTCTGCTGAATTAGTATGTAAAGTTGGAGTTCATTTGGGCAAAATCCAAGTTTGTACAAATAAGGATAATGAAGACCAGGGAATTGATCTTAAGCCAACTCATAACCTCATAATGTTTATTTCATTATTTTTCTTTTTTTGATGTTCATTACGTCAGTCACATCTTTTATCACTTGTTTAATTAGAGAATGGGCCTGGGAATAGGCAGAGAACTCTGTGAGTCTCATACCCATAATTGGAGCTATAAATTGAAAAGACTTTCCTATTTGAGGAATTGACAATTCCAAATGAGCAGGAACACAGAATTGGAAATAGTACTACCTCAGGAGTTAGGAGACTAGAGTTGTTTTAGTTCTGCTACTATCTAGTCTTGTGAGTACAGAAAATAAAGTCATCTCTCTGTGCCTAAAATGAGTGGGTTGGGCTGGTGAATGTTCTCTAAGATTCTTTCCAGGAAAAAACAAAAAACACCTCTGTGACAGTCTACTGTGAAGTAGGTACTATATATCTCTTAAACAGAAACAAAATCAAGCCTGTAAAAATTTAAACGATTTGAATTTTTAAAAATTAGTAATTTGCAGATAATATGTAAATTGTGATAGAAAAAAACCATGGAAGTCTGAATAAGGCCAGATACCAGAGTTCTGAGAATAAGTAGCTATATCCTTGGGAATCATAAGTCCCCCAAGATGTGGTGTTACCAGCTCTAGTGCAGAAGCCCTTCTGGGAAACTGACCAACAGATTTGGTGAGATTCAGTAATTTTCAGCAGTTGCCTAATATTTGTCTTTTATTCCATGTCAACATTTCTAGTAGGAGCTTCTCCTCTGTCTGGCACAGAGAAAGTACCCAATAAATATGTGTGGAATGAATGAATTTTAAAAATGTTCTTTGTGTTCCAAGTTCCTTTTCCATGACACCATGATTAGGCATCTGGTATATAATAGGCACAACTGTAAAAGCCTGTCGAAGGCATCCTCTCTTCAGCATGGTAAGGCTAGTAAGATCAGGGACTTTGGAGTTGGACTTACTTGGGTTTAAAGCTATGGACTTGCAAAGGGTATGTTCCTTAATCTCTCTAAGACTCCATTTCATCATATGTAAAGTGGGAGAAATAATACAAAATTAATTTCGTACTTCAAAGGACTATATGTAGTGAGAACTATATGAGAACATATAAAAACAGTGAAGTATAGTGTATGACCCAGAAATTAAGCTCAATACATTTTAATTGTTTTCTTTCCTTTTTTGCTTCACTTTCATTTGTAGCCACATCTTCTCTATTATTACAGCCATGCAAAACAAAACAAGATGAAGTAATAATAATCGCATCAAAGCCCACAGTAGAATTAGAAAACTCTGTGTGCCTATGTGTGAGTCACCCTGTGTGTTCCGTTGGCCAGATAAGATCTGGTTATGTTATACATGATTATATATACATGACATTTTCTTAGACTTTTAAACTCTTAGGAATTAAAAGCATATCTTTATTTTGTGAGATTTTTATAGTCTATATACATGTGCTTGAAGGTGATTCATTAGAATTGGATATTAATGATGTAAGTTATTTTAACAGTGTAAAATATGATGACATCACTGAAATCCATGCAGGGGAAATGGTTTTTGTTTTACAATTTAATCTATCTCTTCTAAGAGCTGTTCGTTGATCAAATTACTTTCATAAAGTGCATGGTAGAGGGTGAGGGTGAGGGTGTGGATGGGACTGGGTGTTAACAGGGAGGAAATAAAATGGTCTAAGTATTTACAAATGAGATTTCTCTAGATAAGTAAATGTTACCAGTCAATGTAGATTAAAAAAATAGATAAAATAAAAAATCATCGAAGCTAATGATTCTCACCTGCTCTCTCATTCTTGGTGTACATGGAGCAGAATCACTTGGATGGTAGGATAGGCAGGGCTGGTCTTTGTAAACTGTGTTTGACCCACAGGAGATTCCACTATCTCCACTGATTATGAGCCCTTGGCAGTCATTATTACTGGTGGGAATATGATGGGAAAGAACAATGCTTGAAAATATCTAGGTCTGTTGTTTTCACAGCTTATGAATATACAAACCGTGAGTTTTCAATCAGACCATCTGGTCAGTATCACAAGTTCAGATACAACATCATCTCTCTTCACTCTTGTCTCTTCTTTTACTGACTTGGCCATCAGTCTCATGCCTTAGGTTACTGTGTCTAGTCCCAACTAGGAATTGTAATGGTGCTAATTCCTGGGAATTTGAATTGGGGGTGAAGGAAGGGAGAAGTAAGTATAGACAACTATCCATTATGAACAAAAAGACTGCGATTTCTCATAATTTTTTTGTCTCTGACCCTGTAATGGAATCTGTGAAACATAGTTTGAATTGGACAGGGCTGCACAGCAGGATTCAAACCACTGAAGTTTGTTTGAGAAGTTCTAGTCAATGTCAGCCCTCTTTACTATTGTTATTTTGGGCAGGAACCTTCACAAGGCCCTTTGGACGAAGGACATGGTACTTTGAGGAAAAGTAGAAAGGTTGGAATAGATTTTATTGAATCCCTGAGTTGAAGAGTTCTGTAACTGAGGTTCCCATCAGTCGGCCGGTGGAGGCTGGTCTGTTTTCACTGGTTTTTACTTGTTTGCTGCAAAATCAGAAGAATACAGATAACATTACAGTTTTCCTTAAGGCTAAAATATTTTAATTCAAATTGCCATCCTTTATCCTGAAATTTAAAAACTTTTTATTGGGAAAGAATTATTTTTCTTATGAAATAACGGTAAAATGAATGGGAGCCTTTAAAAATGTTATTAATGTCATGAATTGGCAAAATACTATTTCAGTCTCCTCCCCCAATTAATAAAATTATGATCTATGAAAAAAAAAACTGGGAAAACTTTGCTCTGTCATCTATTCTAAAGATATTTTAAAATGTGGCGGAACAACCCTTCCTTTTTTCCCCCCAAATGACATCTTACATGGAAATTTACAGGCAAAGTGGAATTCTCTGAATAAAGTGGAGGTGGGGGCGTGGCCTACTCGCCTTCCGCTCAGCTTCTGAGATAACACTTCCATAGAATCTTTGGGTTCCCTAAAACATAGTTTTATGTACTTGTGTATGCATGTATTCAATTTATTTCTTTCAGCTTTATTGAGGTATAATTGATATATCAAATTGTAAGATATATATTTAAAGTGTGCATCCTTGTGATTCGATATACATATACATTGTGAAAGCATTCCCCCCTTCTCGTTAATTAACACATCCATCCCCTCCCATATTTATCCTTTTTTTATATAAGAACATTTAAGTTCTACTCTCAGCTAATTTCAATTTTACAATACAGTGTTCTCAACTATAATTACCATGGCTTACATTATATTCTCAGACCTTATTCATCTTTTAGCTGAATGTTTGCACCCCTTAGTTTTAGAAAGAGTGGTTTAGACCAGTGTTTATCTCAACCTTGGCTTTATTTGACATTTTAGGCTGGAAAGTCTTTGTTGTGGGGTGTCCTATGCAGGTTGTTTAGCCGCATCCCATGTCTTCACCTACTAGAAGCTGATAGCGTCCACCTCCTCCAGCTTTTTGGATGGAGACCAAAAATGTCTCCAGACATTGCCAAATGTCCCCTGAGGGGCACGATCACCTCTGGTTAAGAGCCAACGGTTTAGACAGCAGAAGGACCCACCCAGCAGAGATGTGAAGAGATGAGCTAAGAAGTATTAAGTGATGGGTTTTATTTCTTTGGTTTTTGTTCTTTTAAATCTGAAATCCTACTGCCTTTCCTATGTTCTAACTATGCTTTGGCCTCCATGCATCAGGAAAATGGAAGTCATAGCTGAAATGCAAAAAGAAACAAAATGAGATAATGCTGAGCTTCTGATCTCCTGAGGACTAGATCTTAGATTAAGCAAGAACTCTGGAAGAATACTTAGCTATCCTGTTTTACCTGGCACAGGGAATGAATACAAAAACGTCTGGGCTGGAATAGACAGGCTAGAAATTTTGGAAAGGGAGTAAGAGTATTAGGTGAAGTGTGAAAATTCTGTGTGTATGGTGAGGGGGGAGGACAGACTTTTTTAAAACTTGAAGATCTGAGATTAAAGGCACTGTTCCTCTCCCTGTGGGTGAAGGCAAAAAAAGCAGAGAATTGTCCTGTGCCACCATGGCTAGATGCCCAAGAGTAGAAATGGCAGTGTGGTCTGTCTAGGTGTGAGAAGACCAAAGAAAAACTGTTAAGTTTCCTGAATCCACAGAGGGGGATGGGAGAATATGCAGAGGTTCTTGTGCCTCACTCCCCACCCCTTGCCAAGTGTAAAGGAAGATTAGTTAAGAAAGATATCCATGGGCACACAGGGGTTTTAGCCACATTGGAGGATGTGGAGAACAACCCTCTAGGAACTGGATAAGCTCCCAGTTATGTCTCAACTTGTGGGCGCAGAGATGGGGATTTTGTCTGAGGACCAGACAGGATACAATGCATCTGAGATGATTCCATCACAGGAGAGATACTGGTCATGACTGAGAAGTAGATCCATCCACCTCTCTGCACCAGTGCCTCAGTCCCTTTGTGTCAACCCCAGAGAGGAGGAGAGGGGTGATGGGTCAATCTTGAATTTCACTGAGTTTACACCTGAAATGTCTAAGGAAAATCATGATCATGAAAGCAACCAAATTTACCTCAATTTGATTAGATTACATTTTCTGCACTTTGCTGAATAGAGCTTGAGATAGAAATTTATTCCTCTTCATTTCCACTTCTCATATTCCCCATAATATTGCCAGTAGAATGATCCTGTAAGTAAAACACCTTCATTCAAGTAAACATATTCAGTACTGAAAAAACATCTTTGCAAAAATGGCTATAAGTACCAATGCAATCATTTAGCGACTAGGGTAGCACCAAGTGAAAGAGAAATAAAAACCACTCTGAGATGTAGGGGTACTGAGGTCTGTAGCCTACTTTGAAATGCTTCAAAAAATAAGATGGATAAATGGATAAATTGGTGGACATATGAATATAGCAAAATATTATTTATAGATTCTAAGTGGTGTGTATACGAACATTCACTGCAGAGTTCATTCAGCTTTTCTGCATGTTTGAAAATAGTCATTATAACATGTCAACAAAGCAATAAGGATTAAGTCACTGTATATGAGACTAGTATTCAGATTAGGTTTATTATATAGTAGTAGAAATGTCAGAAATGGTTTTAACTCTTTAAATACATCTATGTTTATGTGGAGCTATATGTATGTGTATATACAGCTGCTGCCCTGAACTCTTTAGGGTCATTATTAGGATTAGCTGGCATTATCCCCACTTGCCCTTGCTTCTCATATTTCACAACTCCTCCTGGAATTTTCTAATAATTGCACATCAGTGTGTTGTGGTTCATCATCTTGACTTGACACTTTTTTTGGGGGGTGATGTAAATAAAAATACTTCTCACTACTACTGAGGCCTTTGAAACATAAATTAGAATTCCTTGTCCTAATTTGCCGTTGACAAGTCTTAGAGGCACAGGTAAAACAAAATTCTTGAACCAGCAAACTTGCTTCCACAAGTACAAAGGAATTTCAATAGTAGCCTCAGGAAAAAATGGATGAAACTGTCAGTCACATAAAAGAATTTAAGGGGGGAAAAGGACTGATGCTTCATCAAATGGGAGAATTCAAATGTTTCAGCATGTCGCTGACCCCGGTACCAAATCTTACATTCTTTCAATCCCTAAAGATAAAGAAGATGGTTAGATGCCTCCATTAAGATCTACTAGAAAATGCTCACATCTCACATATAATTACATGGACCATTACCCTACGTAAAAATACCAAGTCTTAAGAACTTCTGGTGTGTAACTCTTTTGAATGTTTGTGATGTTTCTTTTAAAATTGAGATATTAACATGTAATAAAATGCATTTATCTTAACTATTCAGTTTGATGAATTTTGACAGTGCAGCTGCTATTCAAAAATATTTATGACATTCTTTTTTTTTTTTTTTTAAATGCTTTGGACCCTAGTGCTGCCATTTATTAGTTATGTGTTCCTTGGCAAATTTCCTTTTTTTTTTTAATTTTATTTATATATTTATTTTTATTTATTTATGGCTGTGTTAGATCTTCGTTTCTGTGCTTTCTCTAATTGCGGCAAGCGGGGGCCACTCCTCATCGCGGTGCGCGGGCCTCTCACTATCGCGGCCTCTCTTGTTGCGGAGCACAGGCTCCAGACGCGCAGGCTCAGTAATTGTGGCTCACGGGCCTAATTGCTCCGCAGCATGTGGGATCTTCCCAGACCAGGGCTCGAACCCGTGTCCCCTGCATTGGCAGGCAGATTCTCAACCACTGCGCCACCAGGGAAGCCCCTATGACATTCTTAAATTGAGTCAAAACTTTAAAATAGTTTCAGGTATCTCACTGCTGATTAGCAGTGGTATGAAATCAGTAATGGGTATTGCTGTAAGTAATAATTTTGAATAGTTCATGATCATCTTGAAGTAGTGTATAATAATGAACTTTCTTAAAATTCACTGTGATACATTTCCTGGGGAGGAAGAAACCTAACTAGTTGACTATAAATGTTTGGTTTTTATAGGCTTTAAAAATCTTAATGACCAAACCTGGGAGTCTTGACTGATGTAATTAATTTCACAGAAATTAAACTTTATTATGGCTGGGGAAAATGAATTCCAAAGAAAATAGTGAATTTGTGTCTGATTGCTTTCACCCTGTCCAAGGGTACTGTGTTTCCCAGAAATAAACCAACTGCTATCATGGCCACTAGTAGCCATTGGCAGTGGAACCCCATCCTCCCAGCGCCAGGGATCCACCTCCAGGTCTGTTGTAGGGCCACACACACATCTGGTGGGTCTGGTGTGCAGTGCTGGAATCTTACACCCTGGCCCAAAGGCTCTTCACTCCCACAGGAACATTAAATATGCATCTACTCTGCAGCAGGTATTGGATAGGTACACTACAGCCCTTATAACCTTGTAACCTCCTTATTATACTATTCCCATTTTCAGGATGAGGCATCTGAGGCTCAGAACAGTTAGAAAACTTTCCAAGGTCATCCAGCTACTAAGTGACGAAGCTCTTAAGTAGTGTTTGTTGAACCCTATTGTCCAGAAAGTCAAAATAAAATTAAACTGATTCAGCAAAAAACCCCACCAAACTATATTAAGACACAATTTCCTTTTAGGTATTCAAAACACATAGTTAATAAACATCTAGCACCATAAAAATTAGTTACCACCAATCCTAATGGTTTCTAAACTGTGTTCCTACTTAGAGAAGAGAAGAAGGGGATAGCCCATAAATTCAGTCAAAACTGCTCTACTTTTATCTGTTTAGTTTATTTATACTCAGGCTGTTATAACAAAATACTGTAAACTAGATGGCTTTATAACAACAGACATTTATTTCTCATAGTTCCAGAGGCTGGAAAGTCCAAGATCATGGTGCTAGCAGATTTGGTGCCTGGTGAAGGCTGCCTTTTGCTGTAACCTCATATGATGGAAGGAACAAGCTAGCTCTCTGGGGTCTCTTTTATGTGGGTACTAACCCCATTCATGAGAGCTCCACCCTCATGACCTAAGCACTTCTCAGAAGCCCTACTGCTAATATCATCATCTGGGCATTAGGTTTCAACATATCAATTTTGGAGGAACACAAATATTCAGTCCTTAGCACTCATTTCATTTGAACAAGAGTTTCCACGGGAAAGAAGTCTGAAGACCACTGATCTGGTCTAACTATCCCATCATACAGGTAAGGCAACTGAACCTACAGAGTGGCTTGTGTAAGGTTATATGATACCAAAGTAAGTGGAAAAGCCTATACTTTCAGTTCTATTCAGTTCAGTAAGCATATATAGGGTTTCTGCTATGCATGTGGCCCTGAGCTAGATAAGTAAGCTCATATACAAAATCTTAGTCCTCTAGCAGCTCACAGTCTGTGGGGGAACTCAAGTTTCTTGACAACAAGGCCACGAATGTTTGCCGTATCATTTTGCTGCTTGTTTAATCCTGCCAGTTCATACACACTGTCTCTAATTGGCCAGTCCTTAAAAGAGAGGACCATACTACACTAATGCCACACTAGAATGAATAGCTTTGCTTGCAACTCACTTATTAGATCTGCTTCCCTGCTCCTAAGAGGGTAGCTGCAGAGAATTGTGTACTTTGGGAAGAGGAATTAAGGAGAGAAAGAAAGGGATTGTCTGAAAGATAAAGAAATAATTGCTGAGGCGTCCTCAGTGGGTGGTAGGCATGAGCATGCAGCAGACAAACTTTGACTATATTGTGTCTTAACCCAAACCCCTTCTAGGCTTTAGAGTCTTGTGCATGGTACTGCAGGATCTTGGAAAGTCAGATAGCCCAAGTAAAAGCGTAAGCATTGCCTTTGGCATGTAATAATCCTTAACAATGTACTAATAATTGTAATAATTCTTAACATCAGTTTTCTCATCTCTAAAATAGTGATTACGATAGTACCTACCTCCTAGGATTTAATCGAGTTGATGTGTACGAAGTATTTGGGACAGTGCTCAGTAAAAGTGCCTCATAGCAGTCCTGACTATGGAATGGTACCCAGACGAGGTGAAAGGAGCTGGCTATATTTTGACATGAATCACAATGACCTTGCCTGGTCATTTGGCCAGGGCATTGGTTTCCTGTGCTTATCATAAAGTCAGAGTTCTGGGAAGGTACCAGGAGAGTCTCTGCAAGGCATCTTGAATTATTCTTATTTTTGACTTGCTTTCATAATTAGCTAATTGCTGGAGAGATGACCCAGATGCAGATTATAAACTTGCATGATGGACCTGCTCATGTGGGGAAAACCCATGGCTTCCTGACAGTGAACTTGGTCGCACCAACCAAGAAAAGAAAGGCCCTTGAGCAGATTGGAGCACAATTGCTTCTCTCGATGTTATCACTCCATGAACCAATGCTAGCCCTCTGCACAGGTGGAGGTTCGTATTTGAGCGCCATTGAACACTACCCATTTCCCTAATGCATCATAATTAAACACCTGTGCTAAATAACTTCTCATTGATCCACTGTGGCAATTTGCTGGGTGCTCAACAGTCCTTGACATTTTCTATATCTTACTTGGGAGGGTGGTCTCAAGGTTATGCTTTGGTTCTCTTAAAAAAAAAAAAAAGGGGGGGGTAGCCTCCTTCCACTCTATAGAAAACTCTTACTGAGGGGTGGATTTCAGGACCTTTCAAGGACGCTCAGGTAAGAAAACATTTTGTGAATTTGGGAGCCATTTGTGCTTCCTCAAAAGCACAGTAATTAAAATACATTGTCCAACAGTAAGATGACACAAGAGCTATATATTTTTTTAAAGACATCACTGACGCAGTGAAGAGAATGTCTGGAAATTCAGTGCCTTTTTAATGAAGTTGGCTGTGCTAAAATGAGGATTATATGTAAAACACATGAACCAGCATTGTCCTGTGTCATAAGGCTCAGCAAAAAAATGACGCTTTTAGGTTATCTTGTTCATAGTTGCAATACACATCCATACCCCATTGAGTATTTTTCTTTCATCTTGAACAGCAGATAGCAAACAGGTTTGGCCCTGGGCTAAAAGTGTGGCTTGAGTGAAGCCTATCTTCAACTTGTAATACTTCTCTTTCTTGGTGGTTACCTCACATTTTGGGTGTTGTGTGTCTTTGCTTTTTGAGTTGTTCCCTCCGTCAAAACAAGAGACAGTAAGACCTAATGGATACTGTTTGTTGAGTATCTATCTATCTATCTTCATCATCATCATCTGCCTTACCTGTATTGTTCATGTAAAGTGAATAAGGTACATTTTTAACCCCCATGTTATACATGAGAGCATTTATAATGAGAGAGGTTAAGGCATGCTTATCATGTCATATAGCACTTAACTGTTACATTTGGGAATTGAACCTAGAATCTGTGGGACACTAAAGTCTGTGAATCTTCCACTCATGAGGGGGATCTGAATCCATGATTTGTGCTTGGTGATTACAGTATTTCTATAATTAATCTTTCAACAGTGTATCTTCTCAACTAGGAATTTTAATTTTAAGCTTTTAATTTCTAATACTGGAGGTTAAGGGAAAATCCTGTACATTATCAAGAAGATAGGGAGAAACTTGGAAATCCCTTCAGATATATGTTGTACAAGTAGGGGATTCTCCAGATTTTTCTTGATTTTGTCACTTTAAGTGATGGATTGCAGGAAACATCTGTACCCTCAATTCTCTTCCCCTTTGCCCTTTTTCTTTATCTTCCCAGAAAAATCTACAGCCCTGCATTGATTCCTGGTCTGTAGAATGAGCAAGAACCCCTGAGGAAAATATCATCACTGTGGGTTTGGTGGCCTAGTGCTACAGTTTTATGTTTCCAGAATCAAATGAGTCCTCAGTTCTTCGCAGTGATTCTTTGCTATGTCCCAATTCTTCCATTCATAGCAATAGCAATTCCACATTTTTATCATGTTCCATGGGATTTAACTGTCTCCCAGATGATGACCTCACCTACCATTCATAGAAAAAAAATAACAAAGTTCTCAGGTGAGAATTTCATATGCTCTTTGGGAACCCAATGGATATTAAAACCACATCTATTGATTTTCTCTTTCTCTCTTTTTAGGAAATGTTGTGTCTGTGCTCTTACTCAAAAACAATCATTTCATCTCTGTTCTGGATCCTCTTGGCCTCCCTACCTTGCTTCATCATTTATTCCTTTTCTCCTCTGCAACTTTTATATTTTCATCTCAACTGATACCTTCCTCTTTCTTATCTTATATTCTAATTTCTCCTGTCTTAAAAAGAAATAATAATTTTGAAAAATAACCATATTTCTCTTGATTTTGTATCTATATTATTCTGTCTCTCTATTTTTCTTTCAGGTTTGTTGGTGTGTGAAAGACTGACTTTTTTTTTTTTTAGTTGGGGTATAGTTGCTTTACAATGTTGTGTTAGTTCCTGCTGTACAGCGAAGTGAATCAGCTATACGTGTACATATAACCCCTCCTGTTTGGATTTCCTTCCCATTTAGGTCCAACACAGAACACGGAGTAGAGTTCCCTGTACTATACAGCAGGTTCTCATTAGTTATCTATTTTATACATAGTAGTGTATATATGTCAATCCCAATCTCCCAATTCATCCCACCCCTCCTTTCCCCCCTTGGTGTCCATATGTTTGTTCTCCGTGTCTATGTCTCTAAAGACTGACTTCTTAACCATCCAGCCCCATCAGCAAGCCAGTGACTTCCACTACCTACACTCTGATGATGTGAAATTCCGTATCTCTATCTCAGATCTTTTTTTTTTTTTTTTTAATATTTATTTTTGGCTGTGTTGGGTCTTCGTTTCTGTGCGAGGGCTTTCTCTAGTTGCGGCAAGCGGGGGCTGCTCTTCATTGCGGTGCGCAGGCCTCTCACTATCGCGGCCTCTCTTGTTGCGGAGCACAGGCTCCAGACTCGCAGGCTCAGTAGTTGTGGCGCACAGGCCCAGTTGCTCCGCGGCATGTGGGATCTTCCCAGACCAGGGCTCGAACCCGTGTCCCCTGCATTGGCAGGCAGATTCTCAACCACTGTGCCACCAGGGAAGCCCTCTATCTCAGATCTTTATCTTGAGTTCTTGTTGATGTTACCACTTGGATGTACCATGGGGTCCTCAAACTCTTTATGCATTCATTCATCATCTCCCCTTACACACTTCATCCTGCATCTTATTTCTGATCCTGATTAAGGACATCGTCTTCATCCAGATTCCCAAGCCAAAAATTGAGGAGTCTTTCTGTACACTTCCACCTCCCCACTTTCCTTCCACATGCAATTTGTATCAGTTCTTACTCCTAAATAGTCCTTAAATTTGTCTTTTTTGTCTTATTACCAAGGCTTCAGTTCAGCCCTTCATCGTTGTTGCCTGGACCACTTCAACAGCCTCCTGATTGTTATGATTATTACTATCAGAAGCAGAGAAATCAGTTAAAATGTTTTGCAGTAGTTTACTCCCAAAATAAAGGCTTTCGTAACTACAGTAAGGGCCTTGGAGACAGAGGCTGAGGGAAGCTTTGGCAGGGTGACCAGTGTGAAGAAAACAAAGAAGGTATAAAATAGTGAAAAACTAGAAAGATTACATTACCCCCCAAAATGAAATACTTAGGTATAAATCTAGAAAAATATGTATAGGATTTATATGAAGAAAACTACAAAACTCTGATGAAAGATATTAAAAAAAAAAAACCTTAAGTAAAAGGAGAGATTTTCCAAGTTTATGGATAGGAAGATTCAGTATTATCGGGATAGCAATTCTTCCCAACTTGATCTATAGATTCAGTACAATCCCAATCAAAATCCCAGGAAGTTATTTTGTGGATATTGACAGATGGATCTAAAGTTTACACAGAGAGGCAAAAAACTAAGAATAGCCAACACAATATTGAAGGAGAAGAGCAAAGTTGGAGAACTGGCACAACCTAACTACTTGACTTACTATACAGCTGCAGTAATCAAGGCAGTATGGTATTGATGAAAGAATAAACAAAAAGATCAATGGAACAGAATAGAGGGACCAGAAATAGACCCACATAAATGTAGTCCACTGATCTCTGACAAAAAAGCAAAGGCAATACAATGGAGCAAAGATAGTCATTTCAATAAATAGTGCTAGAACAACTGGACATCCAAAAGCAGAAAATGGATCTAGACACAGAACTTACACCCTTCTAAAAATTAATGCAAAAGGGATACAGACCTAAATGTAAAATGCAGACCCGTAAAACTCCTAGAAGATAATATAGGAGAAAATCTAGATGACCTTGAGTTTGGTGATGATGACTTTTTAGATATAAGAGGCATGATCCATGAAAGAAAAAAATTGATAAGCTCAAGTTCATTAAAATTTAAAATTTATGCTCTGTGAAAGACAATGTCAAGGGAATTAGAAAGTATACTACAGACTGGGAGAAAATATTTGCAGAAGGCACATCTGATAAAGGATTATTATCCAAAGTATGATAACTCTTAAAACTTAACAATAAGAAAACAAACAACCCAATTAAAAACTGGCTAAAGAACTTAATAGACACCTCACCAAAGAAGATGTACAAATGGCAAATAAACATATGAGAAGATGCTTCATATCACATGTAATCAGGGAAATGCAAATTAAAACAAAAATACCACTGAATACTTATTAGAATGGCCAAAATCTGGAACACTGCACTGACAACACTGCTTTGGAAGATAGTTTGGCCATTTCTTACAAAACTGAACATATTCTTTTATTCCATGACATTCTTCTCCGTGGTGAATGGACTGATAAACTGTGGTACATTCAGACATTGGAATATTATTCAGTGCTAAAAAGAAATGAGCTATAAAGCCATGAAAAGACATAGAGGAAACTTAAATGCATACTACTAAGCTAAATAAGCCAATCTGAAAAGGGTTCAGTCATCACACTGTATGATTGCAGCTATATGACATTCTGGAAATCGTAAGACTATGCATACGATAAGAAGATCAGTGGTTATCAGACTGGCAGGGAAGGGTGGGGAAAGAGATGAATAGGTGAAACATAGAATTTTTAGGATTGTGAATATACTCTGTATGAAACTATAATGATGGATATATGTCATTATACATTTGTCCAAACCCATAAAATGTGAAACACCAAGAGTGAACCCTAATGTAAACTATGGACTTCGAGTGATTATGATGTGTCAGTGCAGATTTATCAGTTGTAACAGATGTACCACTCTGGTTGTTGAGAATGGGGGAGGCTATGGATGTGTGGGGGTAGGGAGTATAGGGGAAATCAATATACTTTCTGCTTAATTTTGCTAAAAAAGTAAAGTCTTAACAACAATAATAATAAAGAAACTAAAGAGAGCTGACCAGGGAAATGCAGGAGATCTCTCCAGTGGCCCAAGACCCACTTGAAACACTCTATCTAGTGGCCCCATTCTGCACATTTGATGCCTCCAGCAGCTCCTCTATAGGCGAAGAGAAAGTGGGCATGGAGCTTTGTAGTGGGTGGAGATTTTTGTGAATGTTAGGGTGAGGCAAATATATTTTGCATATGGGATGGATATGAATCTTTAGGGGTCAGTAGATAAAGTATAGTAGACATAATAATGCCTTTCTGAAATAAATAGATCCTAATCCCTGGAATATATGAAAATTACATTATGTGGCTAAAGGGACTTTACAGGTGAGATTAAGTTAAAGATTTTGAGAGGGGGAGATTCTTGATTATTATGGTGGACCCTAAATATAATCAAGAGTGTCCTTGTAAATGGGAGACTGAGGAAGATTTGACCAAAAGGATAACCTTATGTGATCACTGAAAAAAAAGGTTCAAGTGATGTGCTTTGAAGATGAAGGAAAGGAGCCATGAACCAAAGAATATAGGCAACCATCAGGAGGTGAAGCAGGCAAGGAAATAGATTTCTCCCTCAGAGCCTCTAGAAAGAACTAGTTCTGCTGATGCCTTGACTTTGGCCCAGTGAAACTGACTTTGGACTTTTGATCTCAAGAACTTTAAGAGAGTATATTTGTTTTAAGCCGCTAAGTTTGTGGTAATTTGTTATAGCAGCAATAGGAAACTAATACAGGCTTGATTCAGTGTTGAGGTTTTGGCAGAGACATGGGCAGAAAGGAAAAGAGGCAAGATAGTAGGGAAGAGCTGGGACAGAGTAGCTGAAGTGATAGTCCAAGTATTCAGTTTATTAGGGCAGAAGTGGAGATGTACAGGGACTGATAGGGAAAAAGTAGAAGGCTCAAGGGATTGGAGAGTCCAGTGCAGGACCAGGAGATTTCTACTTCTTTTGAAGTATTTGGGTGAATTGCTTATAAATTATACAAATTAACCTGAGGTCAAAAACATTCCAGTACTACTGCAGCTAGTAATAATATAAATATCATTAACAATGGGTCTGGAAATTCATATAAATATCTTTGTTCACTTGTGGGACCAACAGATATTGGGTTGAAAGATAAATGGGTGTAAACATAAGAGACTATAATTTCCTGGATATTGTGGATTTTTCTAATAGGCATAACAGTGTTAGAAATTCTCTCTTTCATCTTCAAATATAGGTTGATCAAGTTGTTAACAAAATATTAAAAGTACATGCCTCATGTACACACTACTATATTTAAGACAGATGACCAACAATGACCTACTGTATAGCACAGGGAACTCTGCTCAATATTCTGTAATAACCTAAATGGGATAAAAACTTGAAAAAGAATATTGTTAATCAATTATGCTCCAATATAAAATAAATTTTTTTTAAAAAGTACATGCTTCAGTAAAAATTTAGGAAAATAGTAGCTCAATCTGCATGAAGACAGAAATGAAAAAAAATAAGCTAACAAACCTGAAAATTTGCTCTTTGATAAAAACAAATAAAATAATAAAACTTTGTGATACATCTGCGTTCAAAGAAATGTCACAAGAAATCCACACTCACAAATGCACACACACATAGGCAATTATGTGACTAGTAGAAGAGGTACAGCAAATTTGGGAACTTAAACATATCAAAGCCCATTGCAAGATATAATAGCAAATACAAGCCAATTTATTATTTGGATATCCATAAACAGTCACCAAATAAATATTATTTGGAAACTATTCAAAAAGATGTGCTCCTTCTAGATATTGTCTCGCCAGAAAAGTCTTTCTATACTAAGACATACACTTGGCCATAAGGCCATACTATTATAGTGTTCATATCAGATTCATGAGAGTAATACGGATGCATTGTATTTATGTGACACTTCGCTTGGTACTTCTGTTACCTAGGAAAGCCTGCCTTCTTTTAGCACTATTGGGTGACTTAATTTATAGAGAAAGTGGCTGTCACTTTTTTCTGCATCTCTTCTCTCCTCTGGGTTGTTATGTCTTTCTATTGCTATGAAATTCGTGTAGTCCAACTATAAACCCATCCAAAGGAAAACTTAAACAGCTTCATTGTCAGTTGGACTTGTATGCCTTTGTTCTGTAAACAATAAAGCTATATATCCCTGACTAAATGTAAATAGATAAGGTTTGGTATTATCTTTCTAGAGATAAACTACAGTGGTTGATTTTTCCACACTGAATCATTCAATGGATTTTTTGCATGTGAAGTTTTTTATATGCAAATGAAACATATAAAGTATGGCATTAAATAGCATAAGTGTTTAAGTAGCACTCACATGGTAAGACTGGAAAATTATTTTCTAAGTTCTGATCCTTGTAATGCATTTAAAAGTCAGTACAACGAAACTGTCTTTGGCAGTAACACATTTCAATCATTCCAACAATTGTTAAGAATAATATACTGACTAATTGCATCAAAAGTGTATTATATATTAGGGCATGGATCAGCAAATTCCAGTTGATAGACCATACCTGGTCAGCTACCTGTATTTGTAAATAAAGTTTTATTGGAACATAGCCATACTTTTTCATTTACATATTGTCTGTGGCTTCTTTAGCTCTACAAGGACAGAGTTCAGTAGTTGTACCAGAGACCTAATGGTCCGCAAAGCCTAAAATATTTACAATCAGCCCTTTTAAGAAAAAGCCCACCAACATCTGCATTAGACAAATATGCATGTAGTACTTATATTGTGCCTTATTTTGCTATTTATCTTGAATGTTCTGAGATAATTTTGATTTCAAATTTTCTTTTTTCTTCATAAATGATTTAAGGGTCCTAGGAATTCTAGCCTCTGTACCCAAACTTCACTTGTGCCTTCTTGACAAAAATTTTTTTTTTTCGAAAATGTGGTGCCTATTTCTATAGTGTACTCCTTTCATTTTAGAAAGTAAATGAATATTGAATTGCCTCTTACATTCATGTTGTGTGAGATTTTATCTAATGTGTGATTTCAAATCCAAATTCAAATCCTGTGAGTTAAATCCATAAATAACAGAGCCCATGCTGTGCAGTTTTATTAACAGTGGTAACTTCTTAAAAAAAAACCAAAAACAAAACAGTGGTAACTTCTTTAATGCCACTTTCATGAACTGTCTGACTTCAGACTCCTCATGTAATTGTGGTGTAAGCTAACTTACCTTATCTGTAAAATCAGACCAATAACTCTTATCTTCAGGGCGATGAAGCCCATTGGGCTTCAGAGTCTATGCTCTTGACTGCTACTCCATGCTCCATGTTTAGTTGGAAGTGATGCTTCTTGATTGCCTAAAATATTATTAAGGGGCTATTTGTTCCCCCCAAGAGTCGCATATTTTGTAAAATGGGAGCCCTCATCATCTGCTTTCGCATGTTGGTCTGTGGATCTCCATTAACCTGTGGCAGGAAGCACAGGCCACTCTATATGGGCCCATTTGTCTTCACACAATACGTTTTGGTATGTTGGGTGGACAAATGAGGCATGCAGTCCTTGGAAAGAAGAAGCAAAAGGGAGGTTTTCTCCTCTTAAAAGGAAGCCACCCTATAGTAAATACACTGCTCTTTGCATTCCTGAGAAAGGTACATTTTCTTCTGGAGTCATGAGGAGGCAACCACATAGACCATGAATTAAATAGACAGGGTTCTTAAAAATACTCAATGAACGAACTCTCCCAGGGCACCGCAGTATTTGTGAGTGATCTCCTATAGGTGGCGGTTTAAATTCATTTGGACCCTTGTGTGCAAGTGAATTTGTGTTGAAATCTCCTTTTTTCCTAGAACAAAGCTAATGGAAATCTAATTCTGAGAAATAAAAATATACGTTAAATGCATTCAAATTCTCAACCATTTCCATTTCATTGGTTTTGGAGGAAGTTTAGTGACGCTGCCCATAGGCAGAAGACAAATTCAGAAAAGATAGGAACCTGCCTGTATAGAAGATTTTGTAAGAGTTAAAATTCCTAGTTGTATTTACTAAGAAAAAAGGTTTAGTTAGGATTAAAATTACAATGCTTTCTATTTTAGTGAGTACTGAAAATGAAAGACCCAAGCAGGGCTCTGTGACTCCCGAGGAGTGCTGGGGGATTCTGTGATGCTAGTGAAGGATGCATTTTAGAAATTTAACTTCTCTTTCTGAATTTTTATTGATGAGGCTTTTTAATCATTTTATTGATGAGGCTAAACAATCATTGAGACTGTTCCTCCACGCACGCCTCCATCTAGCCAACTCTCAACAGCACCAAACCAGGTTAATGCAACTTCTACTCTTTCTGTGAATGGCCCAAAATACCTGGATTAGGAATTCTATGACTCTCTCATTAGGTTCATTTTGTGCTGTATTTGGAGATATCTATTCCATTAAACCAGTTGGTGGGTGATACTACTCCATGCACACAAAATGTTCTCTGTGACCTTGCTAGGATGGCTCCAGATGAAGCTTTTGTAAGCTGCCTGACTGTTCAGTGTGCCTGCCCTCCTGGTTCAGGGTACAATGTGAGCACCTTTCTGCCATCCACAAAAGGCAGGTACTCACCTTCAGCTCTGCTTTACTTGCTTTCAACTCTCACCTCTGATCCCTTAAGATGAGAGATTAAGAGCCATCCAACCAGTAAATTCCTGGTCCATTCCTGACCAGGCAAATTACTTAACCTCATCTGTAAAATGGACGTTATAATAATAGTATTGACTTCATAGAGTTTTATAATGAATAGATATTTTTAAAGGGCTTAGAAGAGTATCTGTGCCATGTTGTATTCCTCCAAAGAGTTAGTTCTAGATGATAAAATCAAACTGTCCTCTGAAATGTGCAAAGCAGCATTTGTACAGAAATAAGCAATGATATTAATGTTCATTATTCTTATTAAGCTGAATATCAAATTAGCTTATATTTATAACTTCACTATGGTCTTATTCTTTGTTTCTTTTTGTTTATTTTTTTCCCTTGTTGCCTTCAATCTTACTTAGAACCCTTTCCCAACCGGTCTTCCAAGGACCTATGTCTGGTGTATTTCTATTCTATGATGTCCTTGTTCACAGGTCACTCAATGCACTCGTTGTCACCTCATTCTCCAGCTATACCTCAGTATTGGTTATGGTCTTCTTGGGAATATTAAACAATGGTATATCTTTCCAGAATGGTATATCAATAAGCTTACTATGTGTGTATGTGTGATGAGTTAACTAGAACCAGGGCATAACTCCAAGCATTAAGGTTTTGTGAGATTTGTTATTTGTATTTTTCCAATTCCTTTTGCATTTATATATTTTCTTAAATAAGGACATAGCCCATCAAGATGGCTGTTACGTGAAAATTCTGAAGAGCCAACTCAATTTCTCTTCTTACTTTTTATACCCACACTCCCCAGACATACTTGCAGATGTATCTTCAGCCTCTTCTTGGCACTGGCCAGGTGTCTGACCCCTTGAACGACCAAAAATTATATCTCAAGCTCCATGTTACTCTTTCAGAGAAGTACACTTGGGGCTGCTACGGAGACCCTCATTTGCCATTTTGAGTTTTGCTGATTTTAGCAATTGAAAGAATGATTCCTGAGGCATAAACTTGACTGTAGGTCAAAGGATGTGACTTTCTCCAATTCTAGCAGTGGCTCTGGTTCTTTTATCTATAGGTCATCATAACCCACCTCCACAGTGAAAATCCCAGGCTTCTATTCTTAAATTCCTGACCCAATAATCTGAAGAATACCCCAATCTCCTCCCAAAGAGAGACTTTAACTTCCTTTTTCTAGTTCTGCTTCTAGAGAATGGATGCCTGATCCTAAATCTTACTTCTGTGACTGGAAACCTGCTACTTACTCTTTGGTCTCCATTTCTTTGGCTGACTACCCTGATCTCAGAGGTCTAACTGCTGGCCCAGATGGAGATTTGCAGTTCCTATAAATCTTGGGTATTGTGCTTCTATATTAGGCGGACCCTTCTCTATTCACAGAAGGCTTCCTCCTCAGTACCTTCTAGGTCATTATCCTAATTCATCTCCAAGCTCCTTTCTGCTTTAAATAACTAGGCTACAGTTGGGCTGGTTTCAAGTTGTGACATATTAGAACATTTTTTGGGGGGGCAGAGGTATCTGAAACAGAATAGACTTAAAATATCTTTAAGTCTTTCTCTTTCTTAAAAGATATTTTTGGTAGGTATAGGATTTGGAGTTGACAGTTATTACATTAAGCACACTAAGACTGTCCTTTCACTGACTTCTGTAACCATTTGTCACTTTAAAGACAGTTGTCAGTCTGTCATCCCTTTTAAAGTAATCTATTTTTTTTTTTTTTTGGTTGTTGTTAAATGATTTTAGTACTTAGTCTTTAACTTTTTTTGTGTTTGGCAGTTTTATGATATGTATAGGTGTGGATTTATTTTATTTATCCTGCTGCAGATACCCCATGCTTCCTGAATCTATGGATTGTTCTCTATTGTTATATTTGGGGAATTCTCTCCATTATCTCTTCAGATACTGCCTCTGCCACATGTTGTTTCTCAGCTCCTTCTGAGATGCCAATTAAATGTGTGTCAGACCATTTCATTCCATATATTCTCCATGTCTCCTAACTTTCAGTTACCTAATTTTCTCTTCAGTTATGTCTATTCTGTGGTTAAACTCATTTTTCAGTTTTACATTTTAGTTGTTTTATTTTTTATTTTCATTTTTTCACATCTGATATATTTTTAAAAACTAGCTATTGATTCCCATTTGATATTTTAAGCTTATCTTTTATTTCTTTAAACATAGTCAACACAGTTATTTATAATCTTTGATAATCCCAATATCTCGTTTCAGTAATTCCAATATTCAGTGTTTTGATGGTCCTATTTCTGTTTTCTCTCATTACTGCTATTTCTTGCTCATTCTGCCTTATTTGTATGCTTTGTTATTTTTATTATTTGTGTCTCATTTATCTTATAATATTATTCATGAAAATTCTTTCAGCACTAAGGTTAAGAGTTATAATCCTCCAAGGAGAGTTTCCATTATCTTCTGTCAGGTGCCTAATAAACTATTTTCATGGCATGAGGTTTTCCTTTTTTTTTAATGAGAGGAGTTATATGAGATTTTGTATTGCAACTCCTACTGAAGGCAAGCATGTCACCACTCATAGACCTGACCGCTGTCTCCCAAAGGGAGATAAGACAACTTTACCAAGGGGTGGGAAGCTAAGAGAGCTTTGCTTCTGGTTCATCCTTATGCTGAGGGGATAGCCTTGTGAAGTCCCAAGACTGTGAGGGGGAGAATCTTTTATTTAGTTTCCCCACTGTGGGCAGATCCTGGCTTTTGAGTATCTTGTGTTCCCAGACAGACTTGGAAGCCAGAGTCTGCTAAATTCAGCAAATGCCTCAAGACAAAAGTGGCTTCGTTTAATTCTTTGAGTAAAAGGTTTTACTTAGATTTTGTCCTGTTAATTCTCTATAAATTGTCCGTCTTTTGTTTTAATATGATGAAAATACATTATTCCTTTTTATCATAATATTTAGTTGTTTCTTTGGGGGAGGGAGCCAAGGGATGGTCTTAATAACAACTCACAGTATTCTAGAAACTTCAACCTTTTGATTGGTATTTTATATTCATATTTTACATCTATTTTATTAACAAGCTTACATTTATTTTTAAACAGATTCAAAAATTTTTTTCTCCAATTTTTTTAGTAAATTTTTAGCTGGCCTTTCTTATTTTAAAATCCTAAGACTTAAACCTGTATATCTATGCTGATTTCCTGCCGTAATTAGTCTTGGTAGCAGCAAATAAGAAAGTATCAAAGAGAGGGTTTGTAACAGGTCCTTTCAGGATTTGCTTTATCTCACAATCATGGATGGATATTTGGTATCAAAGCAAATAAAACAAAATTAATGGAGAAGTACTGGAGAACCTGGTCAAATAATCTGTTTAGTGTCAACCATGGGATAACAGATTAGAGAGATTCAATGGTCCTTGGACAGAGGGTGTGTGATAACTTCTTCCTAAACCTATATCCCTTTCCCTTGTCTGGGCAGTGTTCTCCCAGTGGGTGTTCATGGATTCTGTTTAAAAAGTCCATCATATCTTTCTGTGGGTTTTACTGCTGTAAGATGACATTTAGAAATTGTTCAACCAAATCATAATGGAAGGATTTGGAGGCACCATTGGGGGTGTAAGAATTTCCCTCCCCTGTAGCTCTACTAGTAAGAACACGGGTTCTCAGGTCAGAATGCCTGGGTTCATCTTGGGAGACTGACCCATCCACTCACTCAGTGACTTAGTTTCTTCATTTGTAAAATCAGAATAATAAGAGTATCTATCTCAGAGTTGTTGTGAATATCGAAAGAGTTTATACATGGAATGTGCTTTGAACTAAACCTGAAACTTAGTGTTTTATGAATGTTAAAGGGAATGGAGCTTTTCAGTGCACAGTGGAGGATGAGTGAAAATACAAATACTTCTGGGAGAGGTAGTACATGGATTATGTTCTCCTGAGCAGACCAGTTTTAGGGAGTGAGGTGCAACATGGATGGAGGGCATTGGATGCCTAAGGGATGGGAATGAGAAAGGAGTTTAGGACAAATGTACAGAGGTGCGGTTCTTAGCCTATTCACATTTAGCCCAGGGCTATTGTTTTTTTTCCCCTCACTGCTCTCTTCCTTCAGTTACACAGGTCTAATTCTCTTTCTTAGAAGCCAATGAGTATACAGACTGATTTTTCTTTTAACCAAGGAATATATTAAGTAAGGTTGAACATGAATTTTTATTGTGCCACAAGGGGAAAAAAACTGATTCAATTTGATTCTCAAGTGTATTCCTGCACTGAATAATAATGACATCATTTAATTATTTAGACATTAGCTTCATCCGCATGTGTAGTTTGGGACCATTTAGAAAAAAAAAACCTAGAAAGAACAATATTCTGTTTTTATTGTAGAACCCCACTGTTAAATATCTCACAGGCTAATGTTTAATCACATTCTTAGGCTTGCACAGTTCTTGATAATAATTAACCTGAAATAACTACTTTCATACGTGAGTTGAGGGACACATTTGCTCTTGTTGTTTCAATTTCCTTTCTCAGGAAGTTAAATGGTTAAAACTTGCAGATCTAAATTGCCCGTGAATAACCATAAGAGGAAAAAGCCCATGAAATATGGAGATTGGGAAGTTTGTATGTATTTGCCAATACAAACCCAAGCATTTATTAAACATTTAAAGACTATATTTAAATGACTGTTTCTTTTCAATGTCATGTGACTAGAACATTAGCAAGTTTGAAAATCTTAGACTCTACCATGGGCAGTTTTTCTCCTGTTCTGGTGACTAAAATCAAGAAAATCGAATTATCAAACCACTCATTAAAGGTAACTTCGGTGAGCCAAGTTGTAGGTCTACAACACAAGGATTTTATGTATATATCTCTTATTTTCTCTCTACTATTTCTCCTTCATTTCCTCTACCATACTTTGAACACACAAGCCTATTCATTTATCCAGGAGATGATATAATAGTTTTCCAATTAACTATAGCAAAATCAATAATAACATGTTTTAGAATTTTAAAAGATTGCTGAATCACCAAATACATATATTTATTTTGGTAGATTGTATTACTTTTCTAACTTTTCGATCCTTTCCCTGCTTATTGCCATAAAAAGTCTTCTTGTCGTCAGAGTTTACTTCCTTACCTCATTGTCAGTTGGCCAAATAATTTGTTGGGCCATTAGAATGTGAGAAGTGACAGAACGCCAGACCCAAGTGGAAGTTTCTAGAGGCATCTCATGTTTCTGCTATTTCTTGTGCTTTTCCTGCTGCCACAAGAAGGCATGTCTCAAATAAGAGCCACTTCTTCAACCAGAAAACGTATGTAGTAGAGCTACTGCAGATAAACTTCAGCCTCTGATTCATAAGAAAAACCAGAAATAAGTGTTTTTGTTCTAAACCACTGAGATTTGGAGTTGTTTCTTACTGCAGCAAAGTTGACTAATACATATGTTAAAATGACCTCTGGTATTTGTAATGAACTATAAACCTACTGAAGCTACACTGTGTAACATTATGTACATGGTAATGCCTCTCAGTGAGCCATTTAGTTTTATTATTTAATTACTGGTCTTTGAAAGCAGATCACTAAGATTTCTCATTAATAGCTAGATAAAAGTGAGAGTTCATGGTCCTAGGGTACTTCAAGGCTGCAAATTTTACCAACTTATTATCTAAACCAAAATTATGTAGACAATTCACAGAGTGCAAATATTTTATTTTGTATTTGATATAATTACATATTGAGTCTTATATTTGGGGAAAGTGTCCATATTTTTCTTGGCATACTTTCTTTTCATATTTTCAGTGTGCTTTTTGGAATTTTTAAAGCACTTACAGAACTAATTTTTCATGAAGATTTAGATTAACGATAGAAAAGGGTATGTTGCCATGCATGTAAAATGAGGGAAAGCATGCAGAATATCTTCCTCTCCTTTGCACATCGAGTTTCTTTTGTCAACAGGATTAAGTATTTCTCTTAAGGCATATGTTTTTGGATGCTTAAGGGATACATTCTTACGTCCATGTGATAGAGTAGCTTCTACTTTTACTAGAGGGAGATATTTTCATGCATCAAAGGTATGTGAGATTACTTTTTCAATTTTAATTGTTTCCCCCCACTTTTGATTGAAACTGTGTCACCAGGTTACTATTTTTAGGTTATTGTCTCAGAGAAGTCACACAAGGATGTCTTTATATAAATACCTGTAGCCCATGGCAATATAGTAGCTGATTATTAATTGTTGGATAGAACCTCACCAGATTCTGCCCCAAAACACATTCCTAAAAGACACTATAAATGATCCTCGTACTTCAGGTTCTATCCTAAGTCAACTCCATCACCTCCTTGATACTCCCTGATCACACCTGCCAGCACCAGTCTCTTCCCCTCTTTTACTCGTCCATATTGTACACTGGTGCCCATTAAATTGGGGGTGCTTGAGGGTGGGGTATGGTACCCTGCAGCACCTCCACGCTCACTGAATACATGAGTCTGTCAGAGAAGGAGAGTATGCACTGATGAATAAACTAGATCCTGTGAAGTTTAATAGGTGGGTATCAGCTGGTTTTTCTTACACTCTCATTAGCTCTTATCCCCCTCGCAGTACAGGGAGCTTCTTGAGGGCGGTCATCGTGTCCCTCCACTGTTGTCTCCCACAGCACAAGGCACACAGTTGTTGCTGAGTACGTACTCACTGAATGTAATTGAATTGAGTTCAGTGGGTAGGAAATAACAAAGACTTGTTTGAATTGGGCTTCATTCATTTAGCATTGAAACACCAGTCCTCAGAGTCACAAATCTAGTCCTCATCACCTCACTGTTTGGGACAACTTGCACTAAAAAAATCCATGGATGGCTGCTGAACCCATTCTCATTTTGTGAACAAAATTTAAGCAGTTGAGAGAAGAGAAGGACTTAGGCATTTCTGTTATTCATTCACACCATCAGTGTGTGCTGGCTGGAGTTGGTGTTGGGTATAATGATCATTGTCACCCCACTCCATAGTACAGACATTTTCTGACCCCTGTGACAGTGCCTGGGGATGCAGGCATTTTGAAGTGTTTCCAGCACATGCCCAGAAGTAAAGGAAGCTCTCTGGATCTGGGGAGAAGAACATGGTATCTTCCACCAGATATAGACAAGAGTTTGAATCTCAGTTCTGGTACTTATGCTTATGAGCTGAGGTCTTAGATAAATCACATAAATGCTCTAAATCACAGTTGCCTCATTTATCGAATGGGAATCAATGCCTACTTCACAGGCTTCTGGGAGTGTAAGAGAGAAGGTGATGAGGTGCCCCTGCAGTGGCTGACACAGGGCTGAGATGCTAGCCTTTGTTACTGTTTACATCGTTAGTCCCTAGGTCTGGTATCTGGTAGGATAATAAGTGCTAAATCAAATTGACCCCAGTAAAAAAACTCTGTTGGGCTCATGAAACAATTTCTATTGTGATGACAGGAAAAGAAACTATGGGGAGGTCCATTAAATGTGAATTTTTATGAATTAGAGGAGGTGGAAAAGTCTTTGTCCTCCTAGCTATATATGGAGCTGTGTGGTATAACTTATGTGTCAATACTTTATTAAGTGTCTACTGTCTGATTAGCACTGAAAGCACTTTTTCATGTACCACAGAGGATTTAAAAACAGTAAAGACGGAACTGGTATTGAACATTGGTGAAGAATTTGCCACCTCCGTTGTGGAATGAGAGAGATGGTGGACAAGCGTCTAAACCAGAAGCACCTGCTGTCATGGTATCTGAAATTCTGTGATTAGAAACCCATCCCTCTGTTGTTCATTACTACTTACCATGACAATGCCAGGCATTTGTGTAGCACCTTAGAGTTTATGATGCACTTTAATAGACACTATTTTACTTTATTATTTTTATACCAATCCAATGAAGTAAGAAGAACTTATTACTCCTATTTTGTAGATGACCATATAATTGGAAGTTTATGAAGCCAGGAAACCTCACTTCTACTCCAGAGCTCTTTTCCTCTGTGGACTTCTAAAGTCCTCTACGGACTTCTAAAGTCCTCTGCTAATAGAGGAGATCTAGAAGTCTAGTTCCCAAAGAACGATGGGCCATTGGCTTCACAACGTCAGGGGTTCTTGGAGGGGTGAGAATTCTCTAAGGTAGGGTCTTCAGCCTGAACACATTGACATTTAGACATAACAGCTCTTTGCTGGAGGAGCTGTCCTGTGCGCTGTAGGATATTTAGCAGCATTCTTGCCTTTACCCATTAGATACCAATAACACCCCTCAACTGGGACAACAGAAAATGTCTCCAGATGTTGCCAAATACCCCTTGGGAAGAGGGAGCAAAATCATTCTCGTTGGGAACCAGTGCTTCAGAGAAGAGGTAAAAAATAAACTTCACCTATTCTATAGTTATCATCAGGGCCAGATCTAAGCAGAAGTCCTAGAACCAAGGCAGTTACTATTTTTCACAGATACAGGTACAACCCTGCTTCTTAAGAATAGTTTAGTTGGTGCTGAAAGCTTTAGAATACAGTGAGGATAGTGAGACACTCATCCCTGAGGAAGAGATATGGCTGGTCTCATAGGGAGAAATCTGCTAACACTCCAAGGCATAAGCCCAAGTAAGACTATTCATTGAAACATAAAGAGGGAGACTTGTCCAATGAAATGTACCCAGCGTGGACTAACCACACACGCTCTTTTTTGGAGCGTGCTATATAACAACCATGGGTGGTGCCACTATCTATTTCCGTCTCCAAAATACCTTGGACCCTTTCTTGCTGTCAGAACCACTCTGCTTTAATACTCAAAAGGGTGAAGTGCGGGAGCATACAAGGCGATGAGTCTGGAGATGAAAGATTTGACTTTTTCGGGCACTAGTCACTAGTGTGTAACCTTAGGCAAGGCACTTTACCTCCTTGGATCTAGCTTTCTATATCTGAAAAGGAGATTAATTTCAATATCTCCAAGCTTTACATTTGTATAGTTTTCCTACTCTTACGACCACAACTAAATCACTACTAATACTGCCAGCTAGTATGAATATAAGATTATACTGCAATGCACACCATCAGAAGTAATATGGTAATATTGGTGGTATCATTCTTGTAAAGTTAAAAAAATGTTCTAATGAAGCAGATTAAGGCTACTTACAATATAAGCATCCTTGGGCTCAGGAGGGCTAGGTAGGAAATGATCTACTTGGATATGAGAAATGAAGTAGCCCGGGCATTGAAGTCCATAACTTACCATGGTTAATGAATCTTCCTCTCCCTAGCCCAATACCCCAGGCAAAAGATAGGCATTGGTACCTATTAAATAAGAGCTAGGAGAAAAGGAATTACAGTCAAAACCCTCTTAAGACATTTTCAAAGGAGCAGCCATTAAAACTTCTAAACCAGGAAATCATCCTTGGAGAGAAGTGGAAAATCGCAGGTACAGTGCCATGCAAATGTGGCCATTTAATGAATACTAGTGGATGAGGAGGGTGATAAGAATAAATGCACGCTGGAGGGAAAAGTGGGAAGCAGGAACCTCTAAGGGGTGGTTAATTTTTTAACAAACTGTGAATTTGTACTAGAGGAAATGTCATCTGACCTGAAGACAGAGATTCTTAATGGACTGATTTCTCTCACTTCAAATCTGGGCTTCGGTGGTCATTATGGCCACACAGATGTAAGGTGCACATTTTCCATTCTTCTGTTTTCGGAGGGAGGGACCATCACTTTCACAGTCAGGTGCTCTCTTTGAAATGAAAAGGCCTGGACTTCCCTTCCCTCATCTGTGACTACTTCCTTGGGCAAGTAGGGGAAGTTACTGGGCACCTGTCCCTCTAGCCCTTAGTTCTGCAAAAGCAACAATAAAGACATGCAGACAAGCAACAGTTAAATTATTGACTTACTGAATTTATTGATTTATTGATTAAGGAAGTGCTTATAGGTGTTACCACAAGAGAAAAGTTAGCTCTTTAAGTAAATATTGTGGTAACATCAAAACGATCTCTCAAGAGAGTTTAGAATTGGTCAAATTCCTTTGGGAACCTTTACTACGCTCTCCATAGAAGCATAGATCTGGATGGATATTGGTGTTCTCTGCCACATCATGCCCTTCTGGTCATCAGGTATCCACTTACTCCTTCAGTCCAAAGTCCCATCAGTTACTGCATTGATCTTCACATCTAACCTCCAGACATCTGGTCATGATAATGATGATCTAAGAACCATAAAGGCAAATTATCCAAACATCAACTTTATTTAATATAAAATGGAGCAGAAGGGATGAGTTAATTGGTATATAGTATCTGTCACAGGCTATCTCTCCAGGAAGCAGACTCTAAGACAGGGATTACCATGCAGGAAGTTACCCAGGGAGTGCCCTTGGAGCCCACACATAGAAGGGAAAGGAAGAAAGCACACTCCTCAGCCAATCCCATAATGAAACTGCAGGTGGCCCTGCAGAATTGCCCAAAGGTAGGATGAGGAGGCTGGACCATTATACCCTAGATTGACCAGTTATTGGATTTGGATACCTCTGGAAAGGGGCATGACCTTGGACAAGATATGAGGCAGCTCTCAGCTACAGCTGAGACAGTTATTGAAATGTGCTGTCTGAGTGCTGCTGTCATGTGGCAGTTTTACCAAATAGTTACTACTGCACAATATAGATCAACAGTCTGCTCTGTCTGTTTCTTTGTCTTATATATTATATATTTGAGATATTCATTTTTGCAGCATCTCACTTCAAGCTACCAATTTCTGTATTTGTCACTAGGTTTACCACTAAACAACTCTCAAATCCCAGTGGCTCAACACTATGCAAGCATCTTTCTCATTCCTATCATATCCAGTGCATGTCAGGTGGTTCTCCTTCAAGCACTGATTCCAATCTTGTGAATTAGCCCCCTTCCATCATTTGATACCAGCATCTGCAACAAATGGCATCTAAGATTTTCTAACAGGAGAAAGAAAACAGAGGATGGAGCATGGGGGATTTGGAAAGGCTTGAAAATTAGGCTTGTTAGGCTTGACAATTTCAGACATCACTTCTGCTCACATTCCACTGTCTGTGACTCAGTCAAATGCTTCTTTTAACTGCAAGGAAGCTTGGAAATATATTTTAGTGTGTGTATAGCATGAAGAGCACAAATAGAATGTTGATGGGCAGCCATCTTTTGCTCCAGATGGGTTGGAGCAAGAATTTTTTAAAAAGTTGTGAAGGACCTTGTATTACCCCGTTATGGAAACTGAACAATAATGTTGAAAAGTGATTAAGGGAGGTGGCTGAAATAAAGGGAAAAATTAAAGGTGGGTGGTGATGTACAGGAGAGGAGGATCCAGCAATGCAAAGTGAGAAGCAATATTCAGAGAGGTGTTGAAGAGTCTTAGGAGAGAGTGAGGTTCTAGAAACCAAAGGAGGAAAGGTTTTCTAGAAATCTAAAGTATCAAATACTAGAGTGATCAAAATGATGGACAGTGAAAGGGCAAACAATGCCAAGTGCTAGAAAGGTGGGGGAATAGCTTGAATGTTGATATACACAATTTGGGAAACTCTATTGACTAATTATGAAAAAGAAGTGTATTTTTGTGTGATCCAAAAGACATGTTTGGATGTTAATAGCAACACTATTTGTAATAGCCAAGAACTGGAAATGATTCAGATGCTCATCAGCAGTAGAATGGTTAAATAAGTTGTGGTACAGTCATGCATTGGAATATGCTATTGTAATAAAAGTAAGCATTATGGATAAATCCAATCTATGGTATTAGAAATTAGGATATTGGTTGTCCTTGGTGGTTAGGTGTGACTGGAAGGGGACAGGAGAGGTCTTTCTGGTAATGTTTGAGATTTGGGTAATGGTTACATGGTGTAATAGAATAATGACTCCCCCAAAGTATCTGGAATCTGTGAAAATGTCACCTTACATGGCTAAAAGGATTTGGGGTTGAGACTGGAAGATTAGATTAGTCTAGATTTTATGTATGTATAAAATATGTGTGTGTGTGTGTGTGTATATATATATATATATATATACATTTATATATCAGACTTTAGTAAAAATTTATATTAAGAGAAGGATTGGACAGGAGAATTGTCTTTGGATTTAACAGTTAGATAGTCATTTATAACCCTATTGAAAGTAGTTTCAGTAGAGTGGTAGCAGTAGGAGCCAGATTATAGTGGCTTGGAAGGCAAAAGGAAATTGAGGAAGGCGAAGAGTGGGTATGGATTCTTTCTTTAAAAGTTTATCAGTTATGGGAGAAGAAAGTTATGTTTTTAGTTGCGGGGTGGTGCATTGAGATAGGATTACGGGAAGAGTTCTATTTAGGCGGAGAGAGCCTTGAATAATTTTTTAGGCTGAAGGGAAGAAACTGGAGAAGTTATAGGAGAGAATGCTCAAATAAGAAAGAGATGAAAATAGTCTCTTTTTCAAAGATGAATATTTCCTTTTCTTTTCCCCCAGTAAGCAAGAGGAGAACTGAATATTTATCAACACATAAAGGAGCATCTGGAGATTTTATGCATATGGGAAGCTTAGTGCCCTTTCTGCTGCTCCGTTAGGGTACCTGGACTAAGTTGTTTTATGTATATTTGTGTCAGTTAGCTATTGCTGTGGGACAACACACCCCAAACTTAGTTGCTTATGCTGAGTATGATTTATTTAGCTCCTGAGTTTATAGGTCAGTTGGATGATTCTGTAGTCTGGGTTGGCTTGGTTGATCTTTGTTAGGCTTTCTCATTTGTCTGCCTTCAGCTAAGGAGTCAGCTGGTCTAAGATGGCCCCAGGGGGGATGATTTGTCTCCATTCCATACTCTCTTGTATCCATCAGCAGGCTTGCCTTAGCTTATCTCATGGGAGAGGCAGGGTTTCAAGAGAGCAAGCAGAGCTATGTAAGACGTCTTGAGGCCTAGACTTGTAACTGTCACCCTGTCACTTCCACCTCATTCTTCAGGGCAAATCGTGTCACGAGACAAGCCCAAATTCAGGCAGTGGAGAAATGAATTTAACCTCTTAGTGGGAAGAGCTACAGAATCACATTGCAAGAGGCATAGATACAGGGAAAGAAACAATTCAGGCCATTTTTGCAATCAATATACTAAAATATTCTTCCTTTTTTTTGTTTTGGCTTTGCTGCGCGGCTTGCAGGATCTTAGTTCCTCACCCAGGGATTGAACCCGTGCCCCTTGCAGTGGAAACACAGAGTCCTAACCAAGGGATCGCCAGGGAAGTCCCTAAAGTATTCTTTCCAAGTCATGGAATTATGGCCAAAGATAGCATTTGAAGGATATTTTTCCGTGTTGATTTAGCTCTAGCTTTGTTGTTACTCTGACTTCATTTTCTCAGGGGCTGCCTTCTAGTCCATAGCACAGACTCCTCTGGCCACTGGACAGTCACGATTTGGGATGACTGGTGGTAGAGTATTTGTTTTTCTGAGGTGTCCAGAAACTATTGACCCAATGTTCTGTAAGATCATGCCTTTGTACCTCTCCCAGTTTTAGAGGGAGGGAAATTTTGTTCATTAGTAGCTGAGATGTGTAGTCAATACAGTATTCAGGTTTAGATTTATCAAGAGATAATTCAAATTATCTCACTTAACAGATTCCGGATCTGGTTAAACTCACTGAAAATCTGGATCAAATATTAGCTTTTCTATTACAGGGATATCAAATTTCGGATATGCTTCATTATGATTCGACTTCTTGGCACATGCTAAAAAGCACACCAGTGATCTCGTGAGAACGAATGTGAAACAGATCACAGACCAGGCTTTGGGTCAAAATGTCCCCTCCTCCTCTCCACCTTCTCATTCTATTTTTTTTTCCTGAATAGGATATACCCCATATTGATATTCAGTACAGATACCTAGCATGCAATTTATTATGTCAAACTGAAAAATGCCTGTGGTAATACAGGTTTTTATAGCTGTGGTTTTCTCCAACTCAAATTGTTTTGAGTATCTGTGTGTCGGCAGAAAGTTCGAAGTAGGCTGGATACAGAAACCATGAGTGGACAAAAGACACCTTTAGAAACTACAAACCGGCAACCAGAAAGCCTTTTAGCTGTAAGTCAGCAGACTTTTATGTCAAGCTTGGCTGACTAATTATTGCTTATAATTTGCATTAGGATTAATTAACTAATTAGAGAGGAATGTCTGAAGGCAAAGTTATGGCTCTGCTTGTCAAGCTGAGGACTTTAATTATTCTGATATTTTTAATTATAATCAGCTGCTGAATGAGTATTACATTGTCAGCTACTATCGCTGAAACTAGGCTGGGCCACGGAGCCGGAGGAGTGATGGGTCGTCACTCTTCCTCCTACAGCAAGGGAAAGGTATGACCCAGCCACCCCTAGGAAGAAAAACTTCTAACAGCAGCAGTCTTTAAAACTGCACATACATCTGGATAAGCCACTGCAATTCAGGTTGGTTTGCCAATTAGAGATGGAAGTAGAGACTTCTCCTAAGCAGAATAAAGAGATCTGCCTTGTGCCTATGTCTGATTGTAGCTGGCAAGGAGTCTTGGGAGGTGATCCTACTGATAGACTGGGCTTATCCTGGAAACTGCTTTGACTGTTCCAAAGAAAGTTACTAAATAAATGTGCCGAGTACAGAGTAAATACTCAGTAAAATTATTGAATGCATTGCGACATTTTGGTATATAATACACAGAAACTAGCAAATTCAAATTAGCCCAGCAGCTAATTTCACAGGATACCTGGTAATTCTGCAAGAATATCAGAAATAAAAATCAGATCCTTTATCCTAGATGTTACAGTTAAACAATGGTGGGAAACATAGTGGAAAAAAATGCCTCCAAATGAGTCATGGAAAGATGAAAGATGATAATTTTTTCTTGGTGGTTGAAGAGCTAAAAGCTTCTTCTCAGATAATCACAACAAAGAAGCTCTAAACTTAAGTGATGTTAAAGGTTCCAAATGACTTACAAACTGGCAAAGGCCTGTGGATTTACTGTCCAGGCGCAACACAAATGTTGTGCTGATTTCTTTTCTTTTTTAAAGATGCCCAGAAGTGAATTCAAAGATACTCAATCACACAGACACTCCATGAGAATCGGCAGTGTTTTCTTTGAGAATGTGGTTTGGGAATGAGGTCAGACTATTAGCCCTTCATTATAGCAAAAATGCTCTGCATTTAGCAGTTTTCCACCTTTGTACAGAGGGGAGCAAATAAGGGGACATGGCCATTCATAAAATGATAGCCTTGTAAGACCTGGAAAAGATCTGTAGTGTTTAAGAGCATGGGTGCCTCTTTTTATTTATTTAACAAACACTTGTATAGCCTTTAACTTGTGCCTGGTACTGTTTGAAGCACTTGCAAATGACCTTATAAGAAACCCCCATATTGCTGAGGCCCAGAGGTTAAGGGACTTGCCCAGGGTAACACAACCAGCCTGCACGGGGCTGGGAATTGAGCCCTGGCTCAAGAGGCCATGCTCATCATGGCTATGATAGGCTGACTCACTCGATGTGACTTGAATCCTGACCTCTCTTAATTCTCGTTTTCTCATCAGTCAGTGGGGAATAATAATAATACTTATATCATGGAGTTTTTGGGAGGATTCAATGAAGTAAGGCCTGTGGAGCATTTCTCACAGATCCGAACTATAGCACATGCTTAATATATGTGCTGTTTAGGTAGATACAGGTCCAACTCCCCAGTTTTGTACTGTTAGGAGCCAGGGATCAATGGTTAAGTGACTTGCCCAAAGTCAACATCAGCAGATATCTCAGCTAAGAGAGGGATGTTAGGTATACAATTCCTAGTCCAAGTTCTTTCCAATGACTGCATCATGCTTTTAGAATGACTAATTTGTCTCCCAGTTTGTCCCGGACTTTCCCAGTTTTACTACCGACAGTGCTGTGTCTCAGGAGACCTCTCCAACCCCCCTCCGAAACTCATCACCCTGCTTCTCATCTAATTGTTCTCTCCAGCAGACAGGCCATCCTGCCTTGCTCCCTGACTTCTGACTTCTTGGTGAAAAGTTCCCGCCAACTTTTAAACCCTTTGCACCAAACATAGGTGAGAAAGCTCTAAATAGTCTCAGAGCATGCAAATATTTCTACTACCTTGGAAAAAAATGGAATTGGCTGATTTTGTCACTGCTTTATCAAGTGTTCTTGTGTTTTGTTCACACACACACAATATCACAGAAGGTACAGCACCATGATAACCCTTTAATGTATACTGCTTTACATTTTCAAAACACTTTCAGACCCGTTATCTCATTTGGCCTTGTTTAATCTTTGCAATGTTCTATCTCCATTTTGCCCGTGAGGAAATGGGAGCTCAGATAGTTATGACTTGCCGAAAGTCACAAACCTGGCCTCTTACTCAAAGACTAATGTTCTTTTTCCTACCCGGTATTAGTACATGGTAGGACTTTATAATAATGGATAATTCTTTTCACTCAAGCCAGAGACAGGATAAGAATAGGGCACTTACCTCAGTGCAAAATTTAAGGAGTCATCAAAAAACTCAGTAATCAAGGTAAATAATATTCTAATTTAATATTTGAGAAGTAAAAACATATGCAAAAAACCATGATGAACAAAATACCAACTTTAAAAAAAAACATGATTGGACATTCATATAGAAAAAAAATAATTTAGACACAGACCTTATAGCCATCACAAAAATTAACTCAAAATGGATCATAGACTGAAATGTAAAACACAAAACCATAAAACTCCTAGAAGATAACAGGAGAAAATCTAGATGAGTATGGCAGTGCCTTTTTAGATACAACACCAAAGAAATAACTTATGAAATATTTATGAAAGAAATAATTGATAAGTTGGAATTCAACAAAATTAAAAACTTCTGCTCTGCAAGTGCTCTGTGATGACCTAGATGGGTGGGATGCGGGGGGAGGGAGGTCCAAGAGGGAGGGGATATATGTATACATATGGCTGATTCGCTTCATTGTACAGCAGAAACTAACCCAATATTGTAAAGCAGTTATACTCCAATAAAAAAAAAAGACAGTGTCAAGAGAATTAGACAACAAACCACATATTGGGAGGAAATATTTGCAGAAGACATATCTGATAAAGGGCTGTTATTCAAAATATACAACAGTAAGAAAGCAACCAACCTGATTAAAAAATGGACCAAAGACTTTAACAGATATTTCACCAAAGAAGATATACAGATGGCAAATAAGCAGACGAAAGATACTTCACATCATATTCCATCAGAGAAATGCAAAGTTGAAATAACAATGAGATACCACTACACACCTATTAGAATGGTCAAAATCCAGAATGCTGACAACGTCAAATGCTGGTGAGGATGTGGAGCAACAGGAACTCTCATTCATTTCTGGTGGGAATGCAAAATGGTACAGCCACTTGGGAAGATAGTTTGGCAGTTTCTTACAAAACTGAACATAGTCTTACCATAAGATTCAGCAGTGATGCTTCTTGGTATGTATGCAAATAAGCTGCATACTTATGCCCACACAAAAATTTGCACACGAATATTTATAGCAGCTTTATTCATCATTGTTAAAACCTCTAAGTAACCAAGGTGAGTGAATGGATAAATAAACTGTTGTACATCCAGACAATGGAGTATCATTCAGTGCCTAAAAGAAATTAGCTATCAAGCCATGAAAAGACATGGAGGAGCCTTAAATGCATATTAACAAGGAAAAGAAGGCAATCTGAAAAGGCTACATGCTGTATGATTCCAACTGTACGATATTCTGGAAAAGGCAAAACTATGAAGACAATAAAAAGATCAGTGGTTGCTAGGGGTGGCAGGTGGGGAGAGATGAATAGGCAGAGCACAAAGGATTTTTAGGTCAGTGAAACTACTCTGTATGATGGTATAACAATTGATATATATCATTTTACTTTTGTCCAGACCCATAGAATGTACAACAGCAAGAGTAAACTATGGACTTTGGGTGATTATGATGTGTTAATGTAGGTTTATCCTTGGTTAAAAAAGTATACGATTTTGGTGAGTGGTGTTGATAATGGGGGAGGCTCTGCATGTGTGGGGCAGGGGGTATTTGGGAAATCTCTGTACCTCTCTCAATTTTGTTGTAAACCTTAAACTGCTCTGAAAAAAAAAGTCTTAAAAAAAGATAGGATTTAATGCTATGTTTTCGCAACCTTGCCTCACTCTCCTCACCCTAATCCTGGTCTTGCACACAGCTTCTTTTGCTGTAATGAAGAAGAATGAACTCCCTTGGTGGACCGGAATAAAGATTCAGTTAGTAAACTTTCTGTCTTCTGGGTTCAACAAACCTGCCTCGTTCGTTTTCCTTTTTATTTTCTAACTTATTTCCTTCTTGGAGCATTTTCCTCTCTTTTTTTATTCAAGTGTAGTTGATTTACAATGTTGCATTAGTTTCAGGTGTACAGCAAAGTGATTCAGCTATACATATACATATACAAATATATATATATATATATATATACACACACACACACACACACACACACATATATATATTCATTTTCAGATTCTTCTCCCTTATAGATTATTACAAGATATTGAGTATGGTTCCCTATGCTATACAGTTAAGACCTTGTTGGTGATCTATTTTCTATACAGTGGTGTGTATACGCTAATCCCAAACTCCTAATTTATCCCTCCCCCCTTTCCCCTTTGGTAACCGTAAGTTTATTTTCTATGTCTGTGAGTCTATTTCTGTTTTGTAAATAAGTTCACTTGTATCATTTCCTCTCCTGTCAATACTTTTTATAATAGTTGTAAGAACCCATCTTCTGAGTCATCTGTGGGTAATTCTCCAGAACCTGGACCTCCTAGAAAATGTGTTGCCTGCTTAACTTAGGCCCACCAAACACAGCTCACCCAGCATGGGCACGTCTGTGAGAACGGGCCATGGTGCAGGAGTGCTGCTGGGTCTTTCAGAAGCATGAACTGTAGCCGGAATTGCAAAGACAGCACTTACAGGGCCAGGGCGTTGGGGGACTGGGAGGGTCATCACGAAGGTGGTGGCAGCAGCTCCTGGGGCTGCAGGTTCTTTCAGATGTTTATGATTTGGGGCCTGCCTTACAAAGAAATCTTCTGCTCCAAAAGGAAGTAGTGTACTCACCAGCAGGGGCTGGCTGACTGTTCTTGATTAGAGACCATCTGTGGTGAGTATTAGAAGTAAACGTCTCTGGAAAAAGTGTACACGTTTATGCTCTGGCATGCCATTTGCATCACACTGCCTCCTTGGCAAAATATGTTTAAAAAAATCTCAAGCTGGTTGCTTTTTTTTTTTTCTTCCTCACCAGTCAGCATTCTTTTGCTTGAAAGGGCTTTCATCTACAAGGCTGCCTCTTCCTGTCACTTCCCTCACCCCTTAGGAATCAAAAGCCACTTCATCAAGCTCAGGCATCAAAATGAACAAAACAATGAGATTGTCAGTGTTCAATGACTAATGCAGGTTTACTGCCCATGATGCCGATATGGAGACAAGTGTGGAATACCTCTAATTTTTTCTAATAACAGCAGGCAGATCAGCATTGTTTTTTCGGTTATATCACTAACTTTAAAGTAGAGCAAAGACAAAAATAGGGCAGAAAAACTTAGAGATGCTTTCACCTGAGAGGAAAAACAGGTCCTTCATTCCCAGAGCACCAAAAAAGGGAAAATACCAATGTGGGGTTTTTTTTTTTTTAGAGGGAAAAAACAGAGAAATGTATAGAGGGCAAACACACACATGTACACACACGTGCATATAACCCTGACACAAAGGGCACTAAACAAAGACAGTGGTTCTCCAGTATGAGCAGAATACTGAGTACCTTAGAAGGAGAGATCTTATAGCCCCTTTGAATTCCTATTGTCCTTACAAAAGAAGTGCTTATCAACACAGGACCACCTCTATTGTCACACATGGCTGTGAAAGAAATTATTCCACAAGAGTAAATATTTTAGGAAATGGGCATTTGTAAGGTCCCCAAACAATACATTGATCCTTTGGCCACTAAGGGGGTTGACCACCTCATGAGGCTCTACCAGCCGTGATCAGTTATCGTCCTGTGCTCTCACCCAGTAGTGCCTCTGGCGTCTATGTATGTGCACAGAGTTTCTTGCCTGTATGCTAAGTCGCCCCAGACTCTACTTTTTCATCCAACGCCTTGTGTCAATTTCAGTAGTTTTTATATCCGCTTTGTTGACAGCCATCACTGTTGTCAACATTTCATCAAATTGTATCTGTCTCCAGAGGTCTTCCTAGCAGACCCAAATGTCTCTTCTGATCTATTCTTTTTATCTACTGTGGGTCAGTACATTGGGGAACCAAACCTTTTAGATTTCTGTCTAAAATGAGGCTCCAAGAAAGGGCTTTTCTGTAGACCACGAGCATAAGCTTTAGGTCATGAGTTGAAGCTCCAACTTCTTCCTGTGTTCTGGATAGCTGAGCCTGCTAGGGAACTGAGTTTCAGGTACGTAGGATGTCTTGTTGTGAAGTTATTTTTACATAGGTCATCTCTCCAGCATCACTATAAGCTCCAGTGTGGCAGGGACCCCTGTCTTACAAGATTCGGAATGTGTGCACTGCCTGGAGTGGAACTTTATACAGAGTTGGACTTTAACAAACATGTGATACATGGACCCTCCGAGCCTCAGTTTCCTCATTTACAATGCAATGGATGTTATCGCCGCGAGCAATTCCCTGGGGAAAAGGGACGCTAAAAATAAGATTATTCTAGTGTGTGTACCTGTGACACTATAAGGATGGTGAATCTCTTTTGTTCTTTCTAAGGTTATATTGGTCCTAATACTTGGTGCTAAAACAGCCTTTCCTTTATGAAATGGTGACTATAATAAGTGATTCTAAAAATGTCTTACCTGTGATGATATACTACATTGGCAATCCATTTCAGTATCTCAACTGAAATGAAACAAAACTATTATTAGTTTGTAAAAATCGGTTAAAAGCACAGAACTAGAGCAAAATTCCAATCATAACATTCTATACATTTATAAATGTTTCTTAAAATACATATATTTCTTAAAATATGTATAAACCTCAACAATACATGATAGATTGAATATATAAATAGGTTTAAGAAAGATTAGTTAAATTCCTTTAGGCACAGTCCCTCATGCATACTTAAAGTCAGCAAATTTCTGGAGGAACAGAGTTTACTTACTTCAGTTGATGTCATGAAAGCCTCCTGCACTTTCCAGGCTTTTCCTTTAGTTCCTCACAAAGTCAGAAAACAGGCCAGAACAATCGGCTCTCTGACCCTGGAGGGCAATTCTGAAAGTTGTCTAAACATTCTTCCTTCACGTTCCAGCAGCCCCCATCCCACTCCCCTTGCCAGCTCTTGGTTCAGAAGAAGGTGAAGAAAAAGAGAAAAGAAGGGACGTTATTTTAACCGTTTGGGTGTCTGCAAGAACACTTGCTTGAAACTTTCATCCAGGCATTTTTACACTGAAATGCCCTTAGTGTGTAACTTGGCTCTGCTGAGTGAGGCTCAGTGAGAGTTGATATGTGTAACATGGGAAGCTCTTGGTGGGACAGTCATACTCTAAGGTGGAACAGAGCTGCCCAGCAAAGACGAGTCATTTCTCCCCCGTGTTCTCTTCTGTCCTTGCAAAGAGAGGGACCGTGTGTGTCTCTGAGGACGTGGGAAGGAAAACACTCCGTCTTGTCTCCTCTGCTTTCTTGGCTGCAGCTTGCTTAGAATTGCTCGCCTGAACCAGTGGTTTCAGCGATGGCTGGCAAAGCGGCTACCCTCTTTCCCTTCAGGAGATTGTGAGAACGGAGCAGGAAACTGAGTGGCAGGGACAGCTGTGGAATGGAGTGGCCACAGCTGGGGTCACTGCCATTGAGGAAACCCAGGAACAGTGTCTGGGACGTTACCCCCTCTCCACAGTTGTTTAGAAATGCTGAGTACTCAACAAACACCTGAAATCCTTTGGAGGACAGACTATGTCATCCTTAGGGAACATTTTACTGGGCTGATTTTCTTTCATGACCTTTTCAAGCCTTCATTTAGAGAGCTACCCAGTCTTGACATTCATACATTTACTTATTCAATAGGTATTTATTCAGCACTGAATGTCTGCCGTGTGCTGTGTGAGATTCTAGGGATTCAAATATAAACGTCTGCCCTTGAGGAACCCATAGTCTGGCAGGACCTAGAAAGACCCAACAATACTACAATAGACTAAAGGGTCATCAAGGCTCCCACACTGTGTTCCAAGCATGGGTGGTGTGTGTGTGTGTGTGCGTGTGTGACTGCTGGTGATGAGGAGAAATAATCAGGGAAGAAGTTACCAGGGAGGTGACCTTGAAATCAGATATCATAGAAGTATGGGACTTTGTGGTGTACCAAGAAGGTGGGAAGGAAGTTGAGAACAGGGAGAACCACATGCATGGAGACATGGAAGGATGGGCACGTTTGTAACTGGATAGATGAGGATGGCTGGAGTATTGGGTGTGGGTTTGCTTGAGCTCATGGGAGATGCTGCTGGAAAGGGGACAGCTAAGACCCCATAGAGTTCCACAGGTTCTCATCCCCACTGAGGAGAGATGGTGGATTCCAGAAGCCCATTTCCGTCTTAGCTGCTGCTCTTCACCTGAAACACAAAGAAGCAGGAGGGAACCCATGGGACATGAATTATGTATGTCAAGGTCAGCCACTGAGCTGGCCGCTTTATATGTTATCTTAATCTTTACGAGCAACCAGAGAATTATGAGATATTCACATTTGACAAATGTGAAAACTGGGTCTTGCCCAAAGCCACACAATCGGCACGATAGTCTTGGAATTCTACTCGGATCTGTATGGATTTATAGTCTTTCTCAATTGTTGCTTCTGATGGTTACTTTAAAAAATGATGAATGACCTTCTTAATATGAATATAAAAATTGGATTAATTTTATGGACTTGGTGAAAAACGTGGGTTTTTTTCCACAGACAACAAAATGCCCTTCAAAATGTCCTTCACAGGGACAAGGAGACTGGGAGCCCTGGAGGGGCTACCTAGGACTGCCACCGGCTGTCTGGGGGTGCCTGGCAGGAACAGAGCCCATCAAGCGGGAGAGAAGGGAGCAGCAGATAGCCAGTTGCAAGCCCTGGAGAAGCATTCCAAAATCAGGGGATTTGCATACTAAAATTGAAAGCATACTTGCATTCAGAAATCAAACGCATACATTACCACTGTCCTGGAAATAGGCTGACTCAGACCATACAACTAAATAAAAGAATAATGTTTACTCAGAACTGATGTACTTGTTTAAAAAGTTAATGTTTTAAGCTTTCTGCCTTCTAGCAAAACATCGCTAATCTAATTAGAGCTTTCCAACCCCACTTGGCCTGCAAGCAGGCCTGCAGTGCATTGACTGCTCACCAGACAGGATGGACCCCAGGCCCTTTCTCCTCACCCCCTCAGCTTAAAAAGTTCAGCTCTACCCTCCTTCCCATCACCAAATGTTTTCTTCTCATTTCTAAGCCAGCCACCAGGCACATTCCAACACTTTGCACTCCCTAGAATCCCAGAAAGTGAGTTTATTTGGGTGATAGGTCTTCCCTTAAAGGCATTCTTAGAACACTGTGTGGTGAACAGCACATATCTAATTGCAAAGGCAAGGAGATTTTAGCAACAGAGGGATTTTATAACATAAGGCTGCTTCCAGAGGGGAAGGATCTTTAAGACTCCCCTACCTCAGACTTTAGCAAGTTGGTTCTTTGAAACTTTTTCCCCGTTCTCAAGTTGTAGCCGGCTAGCTTTTACTGTCTAGGGCACTGGCAGGTGGTGGGCTGGAGAGGTTGTGGTTGATGAAGTTTAAGTTTAGGTGGAATTAATTAGCCATAATCCCATTCTAAACCTAGTTTGCGTTTAATCTTTCAAGATCCAGGAAGGAGCGAGCGCAGAGGGTGTTACAAAAAAATCATGAAATAAAGATATGAATGCCAGTCTGTGAAGTTTTCCTGCAATTTACACAGAATGGGAACTAGTCTGGTTGCAGTGGTGTCTGGGGGTGCTGGTTGAGAACAGGGGTGTAGCCCTGTATTACTCCTCTCCAATTCCCACAGCTGCTGACTTTGGAGGTGATGAAGGGATGGAGTAGAATTGGGATGAGGGGTAGTAACAGTGAACATCTGTATCCCAGGACTCCCATTGTCTCAGAGCCCTCCCCTGTCTATCCCTCACTTCATATTTACACAACCCAGGAGGGGAGTTAACTGCAGGTATTGGTGTTCCCAGGTCACAAAGGAATCACGTGGGTCATAGCTGTTACGTGGTTTGCATAGCAGTGCGCAGATGATTCACACCACAGGTGGGATTAAACACTTAGTAAGTGCAGTTTTCAAAGTTCTGAATGGTTAGGGTACTCAGTGTAAGGAATCAATAAGGTTCCTCCTCTTGCTCGTGTAAGTTTCTAGAAGTGAGATGGAGGGAGGCAAGATCATGACCATCTCTTCCTCATGTCAACCCCTCTCCCACCTTCAAAAGGTTAAAGTATGCGTTAGTGTCACCTTCAAAAGGTTGAAGTATGTGTTAGTGTTAGTGACAAGGTACCCTGGGATCCAGTGAGGCACTTTTCCATCTTTGGATTCAGAACTCAGTGCATGACCCTTTCACCCTCTGCTGGGGCTGAGCAGCCTGACTCTTGTCCACACCCCAGGAGGCACTTGACTCCTGCCTTTGCAAGCACTTGGGTCTCTTTGAGTCTGATGGTCTTATTTTCTTCCAAATCTCAAGGTCTGAACCTTACATTAAGTTCTGGTGGGTGAGGTTTAAGAACCCTGGTGAGGAAGAGTTACGCAACTGTGAAACCAGCAGTTAAAACCAAAACCAAAAGCAAAACCAAGCAAACAAACAAACAAAACAGAACAGAAAGTGTGTTTATTGTTCAGAACAAATACGGTAGAGGGAAACCAGCTTATTTTCTCAAGCTTTTACTCAAACATATTAATGTTGAATGAATTTGGGGGGCACACTCTGATTTAGTTCATTTCTTCATGGTTTGCTTGAGTCAAATTCTGTGTCTTCCACTGAGAAAAGAGCTGTGGTCCCGCTTCCTACCTGCCTTGTTAATTAAACTCCGCCCAGACACAGCGGGTAACGTTGCCATTATCTTATGGATCATGTGCCACGTTGCACAATACTTGCATTGTAACTCAGAATTTAGCCATCGCCCAGTTGCAGTATAGGGGAGATTATATCAAAAGTAGTGTTTACAGTGTACTAATAGCCTCATAAAGATAAACATCGGAAATTCATTTGAAAACCTAAATCATTGTGTCAGTTCTTAAGTTTCCATAAACAGCTTCCTTATGTATGTGTCTCTGCTTTGGTGTGCATAAAATTGCCAAGGCTTTCAGCAGACCCTGCCTCTGCCCCATTCATAGAAGAGTGCGAGCACGGCCCACGGACACAGAGCAACATTTGGCTCCACAGGCCACCCCCACCGCCACTTCCCTTTGGTTCCAGGGCCAGACACATAGGGAGAGGAGACTTTCAATTTAGAAGCTAAGCACATTGTTCAAACATACTTCCTGATGATACGTCTGAAGAGTCTTGTTCTGTCTGTGCTTCTCCTACTCAGGAACAGAGTCTACGAGGCAACATTCTGACTCACTGTTTGGGTTCACATTTTTGAACGAAGAGAAAAAGGTTGATGCAGGACACCCAAAATGCCCATATTTCCCTATGGGAGGGCTAAGAGTGCTGGTTCTGGAGTCAGAGAGACTTCAGATTCAGCGCCAGTTCCATCACTTGCTAACTGTACAAACTTGGATGAGGTACTACTTCACCTCTCTGAGCTTCAGTTTGCCTGGTATTTCAAGTGAGAATAATTTATCTCAGAGGGTATTTGTGCGGATTAACTAAGTGCACATAAAGCACCTATCCCAGTGCTCAATACCAAGCAAATGATCAATAAAGGTTAATTAGTAGTATTATATTTGCCACCGTGGAGGACCACCTACAGGGTTGTTACAGAGAATGAATATAATAATGCCAGCAAAAGCTCTTAGCACAGCCTTTGGTCCATGCCCTTAGATTTTCTCGTATGGCAAGGAAAAAAAAATCTGTATTCATACTCAATTCATGGATTTTAATTAGTGAGTAAAATAAACTATCTCTCTAGTTTCCATCAGGATACAGGTATGTGATTCTCTTTTAAATGCCCTTCTCGTTTCTATTTGCTGTTCCTTTGTTCTGAAACATGCTGGGTAGGTGGGCGCATTTCCAAAGCTAAAACATCTGGATTTGGTTGAGTCAAAACTTTGTCTGTGGTTTATCTTGTGATAGCTCAGGTTATCCCAGGAGACTAGAGACCACCTGGAGACTTCAGTTTTGGCATCCAAAGTAAGCTAGCATCCTCTGTAGATGAGCACCCACGTACCAGGAATATATGTCTATTGATACATAAATATATAAACAGGCTGAAAGCCAGTACCCTTAGCTGGTGGTGAGTCAGTCTGAGCCCCAAAAGCCAACAGGACTGTGAGGTGCTTCTTATGCAGAGCCCAGAGACCCTTGGGTTGAACTCTGATAGGATTTTAGATCTAAGCATGCCTTAGCAGGTAATAATGCCACCTGAAATTTCCATGGCACTATGTTCTTTTCAAAGAGCTTTCACATAAAATATCTTATCACAGTTGTTCTGTGATGTAGGCAATGCAAAAATTTTCATCCCCACTTTACCTTTAGAAGAAAATGTAGGTTCAGAAACATTAAGTGGTTCCAGGAACACACTGAGCTGGGACAGCCTGGACCATGAAAAGGTGCTCCCGTGGCACTGGAGAAAAAGCTGTGCCACGAGGAGAGGTCCCCTGGAAGGGTGAACAGCTGAAGAGGGGTTGCCTCTCATTTCTGGGGTGGGGTCTCCTTATAAATGAGTTATCTCTGTGGTCCCTTGGTTCCCACAAGCTGTGCTGATGTCTTCTGATTCCCAGTCCTTCTTGCCTACCCTAGGGATCCTCAGGTAGTCTGTGGTTCCCATTTCTTTTTTTTTTTTTTTTTAGTTATTTCTGAGATACACATTTTAAAGTAAGAACTAGAATTATGACTTATAACATTATACCAGAACATATAAGAATTTTAGGAATTTCATGTAATGTCTGAAGCATTTATATGAACATATTTCCATACAAATAACCCAAAGAAAGTTTAGTATTAGTTTTTTCTTTTGTTTTGTTTTGGTTTTTTATACAGCAGGTTCTTATTAGTCATCAATTTTATACACATCAGTGTATACATGTCAATCCCAATCGCCCAATTCAGCATACCACCATCCCCCGCCCCACGGTTTTCCCCCCTTGGTGTCCATACGTTTGTTCTCTACATCTGTGTCTCAACTTCTGCCCTGCAAACCGGCTCATCTGTACCATTTTTCTAGGTTCCACATACATGCGTTAATATGCGATATTTGTTTTTCTTCTTCTGACTTACTTCACTCTGTATGACAGTCTCTAGATCCATCCACGTCTCAACAAATGACTCAATTTCGTTCCTTTTTATGGCTGAGTAATATTCCATTGTATATATGTACCACATCTTCTTTATCCATTCGTCTGTTGATGGGCATTTAGGTTGCTTCCATGACCTAGCTATTGTAAATAGTGCTGCAATGAACATTGGGGTGCATGTGTCTTTTTGAATTATGGTTTTCTCTGGGTATATGCCCAGTAGTGGGATTGCTGGATCATATGGTAATTCTATTTTTAGTTTTTTAAGGAACCTCCATACGGTTCTCCATAGTGGCTGTATCAATTTACATTCCCACCAACAGTGCAAGAGCGTTCCCTTTTCTCCGCACCCTCTCCAGCATTTGTTGTTTGTAGATTTTCTGATGATGCCCATTCTAACTGGTGTGAGGTCATACCTCATTGTAGTTTTGATTTGCATTTCTCTAATAATTAGTGATGTTGAGCAGCTTTTCATGTGCTTCTTGGCCATCTGTATGTCTTCTTTGGAGAAATGTCTATTTAGGTCTTCTGCCCATTTTTGGATTGGGTTGTTTGTTTCTTTAATATTGAGCTGAATGAGCTGTTTATATATTTTGTAGATTAATCCTTTGTCCGTTGATTAGTTTGCAAATATTTTCTCCCACCCATTCTGAGGGTTGTCTTTTCGTCTTGTTTATGGTTTCCATTGCTGTGCAAAAGCTTTGAAGTTTCATTAGGTCCCATTTGTTTATTTTTGTTTTTATGTCCATTACTCTAGGAGGTGGATCAAAAAAGATCTTGCTGTGATTTATGTCAAAGAGTGGTCTTCCTATGTTTCCCTCTAAGAGTTTTATAGTGTCTGGTCTTACATTTAGGTCTCTAATCCATTTTGAGTTTATTTTTGTGTATGGTGTTAGGGAGTGTTCTAATTTCATACTTTTACATGTAGCTGTCCAGTTTTCCCAGCACCACTTATTGAAGAGACAGTCTTTTCTCCACTGTATATCTTTGCCTCCTTTGTCATAGATTAGTTGACCATAGGTGCATGGGTTTATCTCTGGGCTTTCTATCTTGTTCCATTGATCTATGTTTCTGTTTTTGTGCCAGTACCATACTGTCTTGATTACTGTAGCTTTGTAGTATAGTCTGAAGTCAGGGAGTCTGATTCCTCCAGCTCTGTTTTTTTCCCTCAAGACTGCTTTTGCTATTCAGGGTCTTTTGTGTCTCCATACAAATTTTAAAATTATTTGTTCTGGTTCCGTAAAAAATGCCATTGGTAATTGGTAGGGATTGCATTGAATCTGTAGATTACTTTGGGTAGTATAGTCATTTTCACAACATTGATTCTTCCAATCCAGAACATGATATATCTCTCCATCTGTTGGTATCATCTTTAATTTCTTTCATCAGTGTCTTATAGTTTTCTGCATACAGGTCTTTTGTCTCCCTAGGTAGGTTTATTCCTAGGTATTTTATTCTTTTTGTTGCAATGGTAAATGGGAGTGTTTCCTTAATTTCTCTTTCAGATTTTTCATCATTAGTGTATAGGAATCCAAGAGATTTCTGTGCATTAATTTTGTATCCTGCAACTTTACCAAATTCATTGATTAGCTCTAGTTGTTTTCTGGTGGCATCTTTAGGATTCTCTATGTATAGTATCATGTCATCTGCAAACAGTGACAGTTTTACTTCTTCTTTTCCAATTTGTATTCCTTTTATTTCTTTTTCTTCTCTGATTGCTGTGGCTAGGACTTCCAAAACTATGTTGTGTACTAGTGGCGAGAGTGGACATCCTTGTCTTGTTCCTGATCTTAGAGGAAATGCTTTCAGTTTTTCACCATTGAGAATGATGTTTGCTGTGGGTTTGTCATATATGGCCTTTATTATGTTGAGGTAGTTTCCCTCTGTGCCCACTTTCTGGAGAGTTTTTATCATAAATGGGTGTTGAATTTTGTCAAAAGCTTTTTCTGCATCTATTGAGATGATCATATGGTTTTTATTCTTCAATTTGTTAATATGGTGTATCACATTGATTGATTTGCGTATATTGAAGAATCCTTGCATCCCTGGGATAAATCCCACTTGATCATGGTGTATGATCCTTTTAATGTGTTATTGGATTCTGTTTGCTAGTATTTTGTTGAGGATTTTTGCATCTATATTCATCAATGATATTGGTCTGTAATTTTCTTTTTTTGTAGTATCTTTGTCTGGTTTTGGTATCAGGGTGATGGTGGCCTCATAGAATGAGTTTGGGAGTGTCCCTTCCTCGGCAATTATTTGGAAGAGTTTGAGAAGGATGGGTGTTAGCTCTTCTCTAAATGTTTGATAGAATTCACCTGTGAAGCCCTCTGGTCCTGGACTTTTGTTTGTTGGAAGATTTTTAACCACAGTTTCAATTTCATTACTTGTGATTGGTCTGTTCATATTTTCTATTTCTTCCTGGTTCAGTCTTGGAAGTTTATACCTTTCTAAGAATTTGTCCATTTCTTCCAGGTTGTCCATTTTTTTTAAAATTTTTATTTATTTATTTATTTATTTATGGCTGTGTTGGGTCCTCGTCTCTGTGCGAGGGCCCTCCCCAGCCGCGACAAGTGGGGGCCACTCCCCACCACGGTGCACGGGCCTCTCACCATCGCGGCCTCCCGCTGTGGAACACAGGCTCCAGACGCGCAGGCCCAGCAGCCATGGCTCACGGGCCCAGCCGCTCCGCGGCACGCGGGATCCTCCCAGACCAGGGCTCGAACCCGTGTCCCCCGCATTAGCAGGCAGACTCCCAACCACTGCGCCACCAGGGAAGCCCCAGGTTTTCCATTTTATTGGCATAGAGTTGCTTGTAGTAGTCTCTTCGGATGCTTTGTATTTTTGCGGTGTCTGTTGTGACTTCTCCTTTTTCATTTCTAATTTTATTGATTTGAGTCCTCTCCCTCTTTTTCTTGATGAGTCTGGCTAACGGTTTATCAATTTTTTTTTTTTTCAAACATCTTTATTGAAGTATAATTGCCTTACAATAGTGTGTTAGCATCTGCTTTATAACAAAGTGAATCTGTTATACATATACAATATGTTCCCATTTCTCTTCCCTCCTGCATCTCCCTCCCTCCCACCCTCCCCATCCCACCCCTCTAGGTGGTCACAAAGCACCGAGCTGATCTCCCTGTGCTATGCGGCTGCTTCCCACTAGCTATCTATTTTACATTTGGTAGTGTATATATGTCCATGACACTCTCTTACCCTGTCACATCTCACCCCACCCCCTCCCCATATCCTCAAGTCCATTCTCTAGTAGGTCTGTGTCTTTATTCCCGTCTTGCCACTAGGTTCTTCATGGCCTTTTTTTTTTTTTTTCCCTTAGATTCCATATATATGTGTTAGCATACTGTATTTGTTTTTCTCTTTCTGACTTACTTCACTCTGTATGACAGACTCTAACTCCATCCACCTCATTACAAATACCTCCATTTCGTTTCTTTTTATGGCTGAGTAATATTCCATTGTATATATGTGCCACATCTTCTTTATCCATTCATCCGATGATGGACACTTAGGTTGCTTCCATGTCCTGGCTATTGTAAATAGTGCTGCAATGAACATTTTGGTACATGACTCTTTTTGACCTATGGTTTTCTCAGGGTATATGCCCAGTAGTGGGATTGCTGGGTCGTATGGTAGTTCTATTTGTAGTTTTTTAAGGAACCTCCATACTGTTCTCCATAGTGGCTGTATCAATTTACATTCCCACCAACAGTGCAAGAGTGTTCCCTTTCCTCCACACCCTCTCCAGCATTTATTGTTTCTAGATTTTTTGATGATGGCCATTCTGACCGGTGTGAGATGATATCTCATTGTAGTTTTGATTTGCATTTCTCTAATGATTAATGATGTTGAGCATTCTTTCATGTGTCTGTAGGCCATCTGTATATCTTCTTTGGAGAAATGTCTATTTAGATCTTCTGCCCATTTTTGGATTGGGTTGTTCGTTTTTTTGTTATTGAGCTGCATGAGCTGCTTGTAAATCTTGGAGATTAATCCTTTGTCAGTTGCTTCATTTGCAAATATTTTCTCCCATTCTGAGGGTTGTCTTTTGGTCTTGTTTATGGTTTCCTTTGCTGTGCAAAAGCTTTTCAGTTTCATTAGGTCCCATTTGTTTATTTGTGTTCTTATTTCCATTTCTCTGGGAGCTGGGTCAAAAAGAATCTTGCTGTGGTGTATGTCATAGAGTGTTCTGCCTATGTTTTCCTCTAAGAGTTTGATAGTGTCTGCCCTTACACTTAGGTCTTTAATCCATTTTGAGTTTATTTTTGTGCATGGTGTCAGGGAGTGTTCTAATTTCATACTTTTACATGTTCCTGTCCAATTTTCCCAGCACCACTTATTGAAGAGGCTGTCTTTTCTCCACTGTATATGCTTGCCTCCTTTATCAAAGATAAGTTGACCATATGTGTGTGGGTTTATCTCTGGGCTTTCTATCCTGTTCCATTGATCTATATTTCTGTTTTTGTGCCAATACCAAACTGTCTTGATTACTGAAGCTTTGTAATATAGTCTGAAGTCAGGGAGCCTGATTCCCCCAGCTCCATTTTTCGTTCTCAAGATGGCTTTGGCTATTCGGGGTCTTTTGTGTTTCCATACAAATTGTGAAATTTTTTGTTCTAGTTCTGTGAAAAATGCCAGTGGTAGTTTGATAGGGATTGCATTGAATCTGTAGATTGCTTTGGGTAGTAGAGACATTTTCACAATGTTGATTCTTCCAATCCAGGAACATGGTATATCTCTCCATCTATTTGTATCATCTTTAATTTCTTTCATCAGTGTCTTATAATTTTCTGCATACAGGTCTTTTGTCTCCTTAGGTAGGTTTATTCCTAGGTATTTTATTCTTTTTGTTGCAATGGTAAATGGGAGTGTTTTCTTAATTTCACTTTCAGATTTTTCGTCATTAGTGTATAGAAATGCAAGAGATTTCTGTGCATTAATTTTGTATCCTGCTACTTTACCAAATTCATTGATTAGCTCTAGGAGTTTTCTGGTAGCATCTTTAGGATTCTCTATGTATAGTATCATGTCATCTGCAAATAGTGACAGCTTTACTTCTTCTTTTCCGATTTGGATTCCTTTTATTTCTTTGTCTTCTCTGATTGCTGTGGCTAGGACTTCCAGAACTATGTTGAATAATAGTGGTGAGAGTGGACAACCTTGTCTTGTTCCTGATCTTAGTGGAAATGGTTTCAGTTTTTCACCATTGAGGACAATGTTGGCTGTGGGTTTGTCATATATGGCCTTTATTATGTTGAGGAAAGTTCCCTCTATGCCTACTTTCTGCAGGGCTTTTATCATAAATGGGTGTTGAATTTTGTCAAAAGCTTTCTCTGCATCTATTGAGATGATCATATGGTTTTTCTCCTTCAATTTGTTAATATGGTGTATCACATTGATTGATTTGCGTATATTGAAGAATCCTTGCATTCCTGGGATAAACCCCACTTGATCATGGTGTATGATCCTTTTAATGTGCTGTTGGATTCTGTTTGCTAGTATTTTGTTGAGGATTTTTGCATCTATGTTCATCAGTGATATTGGCCTGTAGTTTTCTTTCTTTGTGACATCTTTGTCTGGTTTTGGTATCAGGGTGATGGTGGCCTCGTAGAATGAGTTTGGGAGTGTTCCTCTCTCTGCAATATTTTGGAAGAGTTTGAGAAGGATAGGTGTTAGCTCTTCTCTAAATGTTTGATAGAATTCGCCTGTGAAGCCATCTGGTCCTGGGCTTTTGTTTGTTGGAAGGTTTTTAATCACAGTTTCAATTTCAGTGCTTGTGATTGGTCTGTTCATATTTTCTATTTCTTCCTGGTTCAGTCTCGGCAGTTTGTGCATTTCTAAGAATCTGTCCATTTCTTCCAGGTTGTCCATTTTATTGGCATAGAGTTGCTTGTAGTAATCTCTCATGATCTTTTGTATTTCTGCAGTGTCAGTGGTTACTTCTCCTTTTTCATTTCTAATTCTATTGATCTGAGTCTTCTCCCTTTTTCTCTTGATGAGTCTGGCTAATGGTTTATCAATTTTGTTTATCTTCTCAAAGAACCAGCTTTTAGTTTCATTGATTTTTGCTATTGTTTCCTTCATTTCTTTTTCATTTATTTCTGACCTGATCTTTATAATTTCTTTCCTTCTGCTGGCTTTGGGGTTTTTTTGTTCTTCTTTCTCTAATTGCTTTAGGTGCAAGGTTAGGTTGTTTATTCGAGATGTTGCCTGTTTCTTGAGGTAGGCTTGTATTGCTATAAACTTCCCTCTTAGCACTGCTTTTGCTGTGTCCCATAGGTTTTGGGTCGTCGTGTCTCCATTGTCATTTGTTTCTAGGTATTTTTTGATTTCCCCTTTGATTTCTTCAGTAATCACTTCGTTATTAAGTAATGTATTGTGTAGCCTCCATGTGTTTGTATTTTTTACAGATCTTTTCCTGTAATTGATATCTAGTCTCATAGCGTTGTGGTCGGAAAAGATACTTGATACGATTTCAATTTTCTTAAATTTACCAAGGCTTGATTTGTGACCCAAGATATGATCTATCCTGGAGAATGTTCCATGAGCACTTGAGAAAAATGTGTATTCTGTTGTTTTTGGGTGGAATGTCCTATAAATATCAATTAAGTCCATATTGTTTAATGTATCATTTAAAGCTTGTGTTTCCTTATTTATTTTCATTTTGGATGATCTGTCCATTGGTGAAAGTGGGGTGTTAAAGACCCCTACTATGATTGTGTTGCTGTCAATTTCCCCTTTCATGGCTGTTAGTATTTGCCTCATGTATTGAGGTGCTCCTATGTTGGGTGCATAAATATTTACAATTGTTATACCTTCCTCTTGGATCGATCCCTTGATCATTATATAGTGTCCTTCTTTGTCTCTTGTAATAGTCTTTATTTTAAAGTCTATTTTGTCTGATATGAGAATTGCTACTCCAGCTTTCTTTTGATTTCCATTTGCATGGAATATCTTTTTCCATCCCCTCACTTTCAGTCTGTATGTGTCCCTAGGTCTGAAGTGGGTCTCTTGTAGACAGCATATGTATGGGTCTTGTTTTTGTATCCATTCAGCCAGCCTGTGTCTTTTGGTGGGAGCATTTAATCCATTTACATTCAAGGTAATTATCGATATGTATGTTCCTATTCCCATTTTCTTAAATGTATTGGGTTTGTTATTGTAGGTGTTTTCCTTCTCTTGTGTTTCTTGCCTAGAGAATTTCCTTTAGCATTTGTTGTAAAGCTGGTTTGGTGGTGCTGAACTCTCTCAGCTTTTGCTTGTCTGTAAAGGTTTTAATTTCTCCATCGAATCTGAATGAGATCCTTGCTGGGTAGAGTAATCTTGGTTGTAGGTTTTTCTCCTTCATGACTTTAAGTATATCCTGCCACTCCCTTCTGGCTTGCAGAGTTTCTGCTGAGAGATCAGATGTTAACCTTATGGGGATTCCCTTGTGTGTTATTTGTTTTTTTTCCCTTGCTGCCTTTAATATGTTTTCCTTATATTTAATTTTTGACAGTTTGATTAATATGTGTCTTGGCATGTTCCTCCTTGGGTTTATCCTGTATGGGACTCTCTGTGCTTCCAGGACTTGATTAACTATTTCCTTTCCCATATTAGGGAAGTTTTCAACTATAATCTCTTCAAAAATTTTCTCAGTCCCTTTCTTTTTCTCTTCTTCTTCTGGTACCCCTATAATTCGAATGTTGGCACGTTTAATGTTGTCCCAGAGGTCCCTGAGACTGTCCTCAGTTCTTTTCATTCTTTTTTCTTTATCCTGCTCTGTAGTAGTTATTTCCACCATTTTATCTTTCAGGTCACTTATCCTTTCTTCTGCCTCAGTTATTCTACTATTGATCCCATCTAGAGTATTTTTAATTTCATTTATTGTGTTTTTCATCATTGCTTGGCTCCTCTTTAGTTCTTCTACATCCTTGTTAAATGTTTCTTGCATTTTGTCTATTCTGTTTCCAAGATTTTGGATCATCCTTACTATCATTATTCTGAATTCTTTTTCAGGTAGACTACCTATTTCCTCTTCATTTGTTAAGTCCAGTGTGTTTTGAGCCTGCTGCTTCATCTGCTGTGTGTTTTTCTGTTGTCGCATTTTGCCTATCTTACTGTGTTTGGGGTCTCCTTTTCACAGGCTGCAGGTTCGTAGTTCCCGTTGTTTTTGGTATCTGTCCCCAGCGGCTAAGGTTGGTTCAGTGGGTTGTGTAGGCTTCCTGGTGGAGGGAACTAGTGCCTGAGTTCTGGTGGATGAGGCTAGATCTTGTCTTTCTGGTGGGCACGTCCACGTCTGGTGGTGTATTTTGGGGTGTCTGTGGCCTTATTTTGATTTTAGGCAGCCTCTCTGCTAATGGATGGGGTTGTGTTCCTGTCTAGCTAGTTGTTTGGCATAGGGTGTCCAGCACTGTAGCTTGCTGGTCGTCGAGTGAAGCTGGGTCTTGATGTTGAGATGGAGATCTATGGGAGATTTTTGCCGTTTGGTATTACGTGGAGCTGGGAGGTCTCTTGTGGACCAGTGTTCTGAAGTTCGCTCTCCCACCTCAGAGGCACGGCCCTGATGCCTGGCTGGAGCACCAAGAGCCTTTCGTCCACACGGCTCAGAGTAAAAGGGAGAAAAAATAGAAAGAAAGAAAGAAAGAGGCTATAATATAGTGAAGTAAAATAAAGCTATTGTGAAGCAAAGCTATACAGACAAAATCTCACCCAGAAGCATATACATATACACTCACAAAAAAAAAGGAAAAGGGGAAAAATTAATATCTCCTGCTCCCAGAGTCCACCTCCTGCATTTGGGCTGATTCGTTGTCTATTCAGGTGTTCAGCAGATGCAGGCACATCAAGTTGTTTGTGGAGCTTTAATCCGCTGCTCCCGAGGCTGCTGGGAGAGATTTCCCCTTCTCTTCTCTGTTCGCACAGATCCTGGGGTTCAGCTTTGGATTTGGGCCCTCCTCTGCGTGTAGGTCGCCTGAGGGTGTCTGTTCCCCGCCCAGACAGGACAGGGTTAAAGGAGCAGCTGCTTCGGGGGCTCTGGCTCACCCAGGCCGCGGGGAGGGAGGGTTACAGAGGAGGCGGGGCGAGCCTGCAGCGTCAGAGGCCGGCGTGACGTTGCACCAGCCTGAGGCGCGCAGTGCGTTCTCCCGGGGATGTTGTCCCCGGATCCCGGGACCCTGGCAGTGGCGGGCTGCACAGGCTACCGGGAGGGGCGGTGTGGAGAGTGACCTGTGCTCACACACAGGCTTTTTGGAGGCGGCAGCAGCAGCCCCAGCGTCTCACGCCCGTCTCTGGGGTCCGCGCTGATCGCTGCGGCTCGCGCCCTTCTCTGGAGTTCGTTTAGGCGGCGCTCTGAATCCCCTCTCCTTGCGCGCAGCGAAACCAAGAGGCAAGAAAAAGTCTCTTGCCTCTTCAGCAGCTGCAGACCTTTTCCCGGTCTCCCTCCCGGCTAGCCGTGGTGCACCAACCCCTTCAGGCTGTGTTCACGCTGCCAGCCCCAGTCCTCTCCCTGCGATCCGACTGAAGCCGAGCCTCAGCTCCCAGCCCCGCCCGCCCCGGCGGGTGAGCAGACAAGCCTCTCGGGCTGGTGAGCGCCGCTCGGCGCCGAGCCTCTGTGCGGGAGTCTCTCTGATTTTCCCTCTGCGCCCCTGTTGCTGTGGGATCCGCGCTGATAGCCGCGGCTCGCGCCCTTCTCTGGAGTTCGTTTAGGCGGCGCTCTGAATCCCCTCTCCTTGCCCGCCGCGAAACAAAGAGGCAAGAAAAAGTCTCTTGCCTCTTCGGCAGCTGCAGACTTTTTCCCCGGACTCCCTCCCGGCTAGCTGTGGTGCGCTAACCCCTTCAGGCTGTGTTCACGCTGCCAGCCCCAGTCCTCTCCCTGCGATCCGACCGAAGCCCGAGCCTCAGCTCCCAGCCCCGCCCGCCCCGGCGGCTAAGCAGACAAGCCTCTCGGGCTGGTGAGTGCTGCTCGGTGCCGAGCCTCTGTGTGGGAACCTCTCCGCTTTGCCCTCCGCACCTCTGTGGCTGCGCTCTCCTCCGTGGCTCTGAAGCTTCCCCCCTCCGCCCCCCGCAGTCTCCGCCCGCGAAGGGGCTCCTAGTGCGTGGAAACCTTTCCTCCTTCACGGCTCCCTCCCACTGGTGCAGGTGCCGTCCCTATTCTTTTGTCTCTGTTATTTCTTTTTTCTTTTGCCCTACCCAAGTACGGGGGGAGTTTCTTGCCTTTTTGGAGGTCGGACGTTTTCTGCCAGCGTTCAGTGGGTGTACTGTAGGAGCAGTTCCACGTGTAGGTGTATTTCTACTGTATCTGTGGGAAGGAATATGATCTCCGCGTCTTACTCTTCCGCCATCTTCTCCTCCTCCTATCAATTTTGTTTATCTTCTCAAAGAACCAGCTTTTAGTTTTATTGATCTTTGCTGTTATTTTCTTTATTTCTATTTCATTTATTTTTGCTCTGATCTTTATGATTTCTTTCCTTCTGCTAACTTTGGGTTTTGTTTGTTCTTCTTTCTCTAGTTCCTTTAGGTGGAAGGTTAGATTGTTTATTTGAGATTTTTCTTGTTTCTTGAGGTAGGCTTGTATAGCTATAAGCTTCCCTCTTAGAACTGCTTTTGCTGCATCCCATAGGTTTTGGATCGTCGTGTTTTCATTGTCATTTCTCTCTAGGTATTTTTTGATTTCCTCTTTGACTTCTTCAGTGATCTCTTGGTTATTTAGTAACGTATTGTTTAGCCTCCATGTGTTTGTGTTTTTTACGTTTTTTCCCTGTAATTCATTTCTAATCTCATAGCGTTGTGGTCCAAAAAGATGCTTGACATGATTTCAATTTTCTTAAATTTACCGAGGCTTGATCTGTGACCCAAGATGTGGTCTATCCTGGAGAATGTTGCGTGCGCACTTGAGAAGAAAGTGTAATCTGCTGTTTTTGGATGGCATGTCCTACAAATATCAATTAAATCTATCTGGTCTATTGTGTCATTTAAAACTTCTGTTTCCTTGTTTATTTTCATTTTGGATGATCTGTCCATCGGTGTAAGTGAGGTGTTAAAGTCCCCCACTATTATTGTGTTACTGTCGATTTCCTCTTTTATAGCTGTTAGCAGTTGCCTTATATATTGAGGTGCTCTATGTTGGGTGCATATATATTTATAATTGTTATATCTTCTTTTTGGATTGATCCCTTGATCATTATGTAGTGTCCTTCCTTGTCTCTTGTAACATTCTTTATTTTAAAGTCCATTTTATCTGATATGCGTATAACTACTCCAGCTTTCTTTTTTTTTTTTTTTTTTTTTAAATTAATTAATTTATTTATTTTTGGCTGTGTCTGGTCTTCGTTTCTGTGCGAGGGCTTTCTCCAGCTGCGGCGAGCGGGGGCCACTCCTCATCGCGGTGCGCGGGCCTCTCACTGTCGCGGCCTCTCGTTGTGGAGCAGAGGCTCCAGACGCGCAGGCTCAGCAGTTGGCTCACGGGCCCAGTTGCTCCGTGGCATGTGGGATCCTCCCAGACCAGGGCCCAAACCCGTGTTCCCTGCATTAGCAGGCAGACTCTCAACCATTGCGCCACCAGGGAAGCCCCTCCAGCTTTCTTTTGATTTCCATTTGCATGGAATATCTTTTTCCATCCCCTCACTTTCTGTCTGTATGTGTCCCTAGGTCTGAAGTGGGTCTCTTGTAGACAGCATATATATGGGTCTTGTTTTTGTATCCATTCAGCAAGCCTGTGTCTTTTGGTTGTAGCATTTAATCCATTCACATTTAAGGTAATTATCGATATGTATGTTCCTGTGACCATTTTCTTCATTGTTTTGGGTTTGTTTTTGTAGGTCCTTTTCTTCTCTTGTGTTTCCCACTTAGAGAAGTTCCTTTAGCATTTGTTGTAGAGCTGGTTTGGTGGTGCTGAATTCTCTTAGCTTTTGCTTGTCTCTAAAGCTTTTGATTTCTCCATCGAATCTGAATGAGATCCTTGCCGGGTAGAGTAATCTTGGTTGTAGGTTCTTTCCTTTCATCACTTTAAGTATATCATGCCACTCCCTTCTGGCTTGTGGAGTTTCTGCTGAGAAATCAGCTGTTAACCTTATGGGAGTTCCCTTGTATGTTATTTGTCCTTTTTCCCTTGCTGCTTTTAATAATTTTTCTTTGTCTTCAGTTTTTACCAATTTGATTACTATGTGTCTCGGCGTGTTTCTCCTTGGGTTTATCCTGTATGGGACTCTCTGTGTTTCCTGGACTTGGGTGGCTATTTCCTTTCCCATGTTAGGAAAGTTTTTGACTATAATCTCTTCAAATATTTTCTCGGGTCCTTTCTCTCTCTCTTCTCCTTCTGGGACCCCTATAATGCGAATGTTGTTGCGTTTAATGTTGTCCCAGAGGTCTCTTAGGCTGTCCTCATTTCTTTTCATTCTTTTTTTTTTATTCTGTTCCGCAGCAGTGAATTCCACCATTCTGTCTTCCAGGTCACTTATCCATTCTTCTGCCTCAGTTATTCTGGTATTGATTCCTTCTAGTGTAGTTTTCATTTCAGTTATTGTACTGTTCATCTCTGTTTGTTTGTTCTTTAATTCTTCTAGGTCTTTGTTAAACATTTCTTGCATCTTCTCGCTCTTTGCCTCCATTCTTTTTCCGAGGTCCTGAATCATCTTTACTATCATTATTCTGAATTCTTTTTCTGGAAGGTTGCCTATCCCCACTTCATTTAGTTGTTTTTCTGGGGTTTTATCTTGTTCCTTCATCTGGTACATAGCCCTTTGCCTTTTCATCTTGTCTGTCTTTCTGTGAATATGGTTTTTGTTCCACAGGCTGCAGGATAGTAGTTGTTCTTGCTTCTGCTGTTTGCCCTCCATGGTTCCCATTTCTGATGTGAAATCCTTCCTGTGGTTACACACCTACAGGCTGCTGCCAGTATTGCTACCTCTATCAAAAGGTTCTCACACTTTTGTGTGCAACAGACTTATCTGTAGTGTTCATTAAAAATGAACTCTGGATCAATTTTGAAATTCTGATTTAAGAGACTCTGGATGGAAGTGTGTGTGTGTGTGTGTGTGTGTGTGTGTGTGTGTGTGTGTGTGTATTGTGGATTCAGTGGTTGCTGAAGCTGGCTTGGAAGAACGTATGGGGTGCATCTTTTCCTATCTCTGCATTCTGTGCCACAGTATCTTGAAATTGGCTTTGGTGGGAGTTTTGGCCCATGGAGATCAGCAAGTGTTACAAATCAGCACCTCTGCCCCAAGCCCACGAGTTGGTTGTTGAACATTTACTGACACAGTACTGAGTGGTTCCATTGAGTTCCAACTGCTCACTCAGCCCTCAGATAATTCAAACCCATGCCTGTAAATCATAGGTGGGATACTTGGACAGACATATCATAAACTGACAACTTCCTTTTCTTTGTCCTATTTTTCCCTGTGAAATATAAAAAAAAAAATGCAAATTATGCTTTTCCTTTCCAGGAAGGCTTAATTATATAATTTTTGTATTTCTAGCATATGTCACAGCTCTTTTCATAATAAGAATCATTTAGCGCCTACTATTTCCCAGCCCTATTCTAGTGAATAAAATAAAGCCCTTTCTCTTTTGGGACATGCACAGAATTCAAAAGTCTATAACTCCTTGGAAATTTCATGGAATTGGAGGAGATTCCATGTAGCTGGAGCAAAGTGAGGGAGTGAGAGAATGATAAGGGATAAAACTGGCTTTGTATGCAGACGCAAGTAAAGAGTTTGTATTTAATTTGAAGTTTAATAGGAAGCCTTATTAAATCTCAAGCAGAGGAGATATATGTTTCAAAAAGATCTCTCTGTTTGCTGTTTGAGAACTTACTGTGGAGGGCAAAAAAGAAATCTGGGTAATGAAACTCATTTTTTCTTAAATTTTTTCAAAGAAAAATTTTCTACAATCCCCTTAGGCCCTCTTAAGGACAGATTTCTTCCTTACAACTTCAGGAATGCAAATCTTCGAGCTGAACACTATGGGAGAATTGCCTCATTGGTAAATAGGTGGAATCACTTCAGAAGCAACATGTTGTAAGAAGTTATATAAGTACTTTCTATTTTTTTAATACTTGGTCTGTTTTGACCATTAGGCCCAGGCCCTTGACTTCAGGTTAAAAAACATTCAACCAGCACTATCCAATAGAATTTTGTGCAGTGATAAAAGTATTCCATAGTTGTGGTCTCCAAAATGGTAGCTATTTTCCACATGTGGCTAATGAGCACTTGAAATATAGCTAGTGTGACTGAGGAGTTGGATTTTTAATTTTATTTAATTTTCATTAATTTAAAGTTAAACAGCCACATGGGGCAAGTAGCTACCATATTGGACAGTGCAGCCCTAGAACTTCTATGTCTGTGGCCATGCAGGTGACATCTCTGAGCCCCTGTATTTAGTTAATAATACTTACCTGTTAGGAGAGGATTAAATGATATATATAAAAGCATAAAGCCTGGTGTCTGGCAGCTCCCAGGACAATAGTAGAGGTTGGATTCGGTGGTGCACTGGAACAGGAATGAACTGGCTCATGAGAGTCAATTTCTCACATCCCTTCCCAACTCTGAGTTCACTGACAACATACTTAAGTCATGGTTGGAATATCTACACCATGGAAATCAGCAACCACTGTACTTCGGGGCCCCCCAACCCAGCCTAATCCCAAGAGCCAGCTGTTAACAATTTACCAACACACCATTGGTAGGGTGCATTTACGCATCCTATTTATTTATACTTGTTTCTACTGCCAGAAATTTAATTCTTTCATGGATCCTTTTCCTTTTCATTATTTCTACAACATCGTTTTAGTATTCCATTTCCTTCTTTACCTGACTTTCACAAGCCTTCTGTGCTTCTGTGTTTCTACTTCTGTGTTTCAGAGAAGCTTCTGCGTGAGGAAGACTATGCATCTTTTTTTTTCTTTTTTTTTTTTTCCTTGTAAATTTTAGGTCATTCCGGTTTGCCTATTCCTTCTTTGCTGTGAAGGAAGCAACCAGCTGGCTACACAATGTAGTCACAATGACACTTTCAGAGGAAAACCCGGATGCTCTGTGTCTCCCTCTGTCCCACCCTTATCTTGGGCAGGTGCTTTGTCTTCAGTTCCTAAACTTTTACACTCACCGGCAAACCATTTTGTAAAACGTTACAAAGTACATCTCTGTTTTGCTTCTGTCTTCCTGTTTCCGGTAATTTTTACTGGTGTTTCATCTGCAAACTAGATTAGGAAGATTATATATTCATTACTGATGACTCTCTTTTCTCAGCAATATGGTTTTAAGGTAACTATCCAAAAATTTTACGTCCCTAAACCCTATCTCAGCCAGGGACTTAGTAAAACATCTGCAGATAGTTTATCAGTTAAAAAGCTTACATTAAAGATGATACTAAATGAAGACCTTTTGCCGTCAAAACTGTTGAGAGCCTGTTTTGACTTGTGAGCTCTGACCTTTACCAACGGGTTAACCCTGATTAAATTTCCAGGTGTGATCCCATCTGGATGAACTCTAAGAAACTCTACCCCATTGATTTTCAAAACACTTTCATTTTTTTTTAAAGCAACAGAATCCTTTCTTCAAAGATAATTTACATGGAAGTCCAGTACATAAGAGGCAAATGCTGAGTTTTTCTGGTTTTGGTGTAGGCAAGAAATCTACCCAGAAGGAGGGACTTCAAATAGAATCGTTTGAAAAACATTGACGAACCCGACTTATTTTTTTTAAAGGCAGTTCTATTCTTTACCATTATTAAACATCCATTCTGTGGGTGGACAGTCCTTCTGAACTATACTATATTTTCTCTTTTAAAAAACTATACATCTTGTTTTATGAGGCCAATACTTTAAATAAATATCAAGAGAGCAAGCAGGCTTTAGGTATGTCTTTTCTATCTAACTACTAAACAAACAAAAAGAGAGAGAGAGAGGGAACTGCTACAAAAAATGGATAACTGTTGAATCATATGTCTCTGAAAGCTAATATTATGTTAACTAATTTAATGCCACCTTCTATAGTTACCTGCCAATATAACAACCTTTAAAACAAAAGAACAAAAATGAATTATTTGTTCTTCATAAAACACAAGGTTTGAAAATGTATGAAATTCTTTAAGACAATTTACAGCATAATAACAATATACTTAAAATAGAATATTAATTTAATTTAATACGTTTCTTATGAAGTCATATAAGGCCTAAATAAGAAAGGCCTAGAAAGGTCTTTTCAAAAGTCTTGTACTCTTAGCAACACATTTGCCTTGGCAGATTTATCAGTCAGCAATCTTACTCAAAATAACAATCTAATTTGAATAGTATAAGGGTCGAAGTTAATTTGGAAATACTCAAGAGTAAAGAAGATTGGGTGTTAAATAGATTATTTATTCACTAGTAACCTCTGAACTGTTTCTAGAGAATAATTCGTTTTGACAAACAGCATGTCTATGGCCCACTATGTGGAAATAGGAATATTGTCTATGAAGGGAGGGTTTTGTTTGGGCTTCTTGCTTGATTTCTGCAGTAAGTCAACTGTTCATGTGTTTTCTATAATTACTCACATTTAATTTGTTTCTTAGGGCACAGCAGAAGCTCTGATGATAGAAACAATGTCTATTGAGTATTATAGGAAAGATCTGTAGTCTTCTCTTCTTCCTGGGAAGATTCCTAATCTGGAGTCCCAGGACCCATAGTCAGCAGCTGATAGTTGGGATTTAAGAAATTTTTCAGCTCGCTAAAATTGTAAAAACAAAACATTTGTATATATGCACATGTGTGATTTTCTAAGGAGTTCTAACTTTTACAATCTTCTTAAAAGGATTTGTGTGAAAAAAAAAGATAAAGAGAACCTATCAAAACATTATATTCTTTTTTTTTTTATTGAAGTGTAGCTGATTTATAATGTTTCAGGTGTACAGCAAAGTGATTGTTTTATATATATATGTATATATATATAGATACACAAACATACATATTCTTTTCCATTATGGTTTATTATAAGATATTAAACACAGTTCCCTGTGCTATGCAGTAGGTCCTTGTTGTTTATGCAATTTATATATAGTAATGTATATCTGCTAATCCCAAACTCCTAATTTATCCTTCCCCCACTTTCCCCCTTGGTAACTGTAAGTTTGTTTTCTATGTCTCAGTGTCTGTTTCTGTTTTGTAAATAAGTTCATTTGTATCATATTTTAGATTCCACATATAAGTGATATCATGTGGTATTGTCTTTCTCTGTCTGACTTATTTCACTTAGTATGATAATATCTAGGTCCATCTATGTTGCTGCAAATGGCATTATTTCATTCTTTTTTATGGCTGAGTAATATTCCATTGTATGTATATATACCACATCTTCTTTATTCATTCATCTATCGATGTCCATTTAGATTATACCCTTGACTGTATTATCTTGAACCTTGTCTTCCTGACTGACTCACTTACCTCCTTCTTGCGCAAGAATAAACCAGGCTAAATGGTGTTTCAAGTTTGAACCCAAAGTTTTGTAGAAGTTTTGAGGAATAGACCTGTGAAATCTTTAATTCCATCTTGTTGGAAAGTTGTTGAGGATATTGTTTATCATGTTATTAAGAACCTTCCCTAAGAAGACCCATTTCAGAAAATTCTTTTACAGATTATTCTTCTTAAAGACTTCACTTCTCCCATGAAATTGACTCTTTTTTTTGATAATAAGTCTGGAATCAACTCGAAGCGTCAAAAGCTGCGTGAGGGCTCACACGACCTGCATAGTTTTGCATGATCCTCCTCTACCTGGTCCTGGTTTAGAGTTTCTGCTCTATTGTTATTTTTCTTTCTATTCTTATTTATATGTTCTATTTTTTATTCACTGTTGATGTAAGCCTTCTCAAAGGAGAGTTAAGGGGAAGAATAAATGAATATCCGACCTGCAAGTGGGGAAATTAAATTTCAGTTTGGTGGCTACCTTAAAGTAACAGAGCCCATTCCACGTGTATTCTTCAACCCAGGCCTCTCACATATCAGATCTGTTCTTTGGCTAGTTTACCATATAGATGGCTCAAAATACTGGTTATTAGGAATCAGGGAAACTTGTACATCTATGGGAAACTCCCCTCCCCTCTATCCCTTCCCAAGTTGTGAAACTACATCCTCTTTAGCTTTCTGGAACTATTACCTTCTTACTATAGGCAATGTAGTGACTATGAAATTTGTCTTTTCTATTTGCAAGAGCATTTTAGGAAAGTGTGGGTAGGAGCAGAGTGCGAGACAAACGTAGGGGCAGAAAAGCTTTGGTTGCATGTCTTCCTGCTCTTCCTGCCTGTGTCCCGTCTTGCAGAGAGAGATAGAATATTATAGTTGTGAGAACATGGAGTCTGTAGCCAAACAGATTAATAAAGTCCAGCTCCCCGCTTGCTACCTGTGTGACCTAGGGAAAGTTGCTTCACCTATTTGTGCAAAATTATCCTTTATCCTATAAGGATAGGATAGTTGTGCAGATTGAGGAGTTAATGTATAAAAAGCACTTAGAACAAGACCTGGTATATAATACAATCTCAGCATGTATTATATATTATAATTACTGCCAGAACTCTGGATAGGTACTGCATGAACACTCTCACCTTGTGGAAAGAGATTGCTTGGAAAACGTAGGAGAGTCAGCTCTTTCTCCTACCTGTAAAAAAAATTAGTCCTCTGTATACTTTCACCAGGGCAAAATTCAGCGAGCACAGAAAATGGGTTTAGAAAACATCCAGATGTCATTTCGCATACAAATCAAGAGCAGGGTCTGAATTTCAAACCATTCCTTTGGTACCTGCCCAAATCGATTTTGGCTGAGAGCAGGAGGGATGGAATGGGAAGAAGTCATCGAAATTGCGTGCACAGTGTTGTTGTTCCAACTTGGGAGGTTGGAGTGAAGCCACCTCGAAGGTTTGGCCTTGTATGTTTGTGATCCTAGGAAATTTCCCCAGCATGAAAGTTGTGCTTCAGGGAACAGAAAGAAATAATGATTTTTGTATCTGTAAATAAGGCCGTTGCTATGTGTGAGTGGCAATGTTCCAGAGACATTAGCTATTTTCACTTTCTTGTGGTCCACCCATGAATTACAAAGCGCAAAAGGGTGTTCCCTTCCCAGTTGAAAATAGCTTTTGGCAGCATTTTCTGACACAGTTCTTCAATGCACCACGGGACCTGTCACCTCAATCATTTTGTGTTCCCTTTCATCCTCCCACAAAAGTGATTTTAAGAAGGGAGGGTAACTGATCAGATGAAGCCAAGAGATGTGTGAGTGTGTTAATAACAACCTGTCAAAACCTGGGAGAGCCAGATGCAAACATGTTACATTAGGGGTGAGGTGGGCTCCTAAACTGCTCATAACCTGATTTACCTTAAACTCTGCAAATGTCCCTTTCTCCACCCATCCTGAGAACGATATTCTCCTCTCATCTTCATCACCAATATTGTGATAATCAATAGCAAACCTTTTTTTTTTTTTTTTTTTAAAGCATGTACAAGGCTCACAACTCATAAAAATTCACTCCTGGCCTCCTTGATTCCCAAAAGAATTTTCTTTACTGGGAGAAACTCAATCACATCATCATCAAGTATTTCATAGGAATTTTAATATAATGAAGTTTAAATCTTCAAGTAAGCCTTGGCACTGGAAATAAATGGAAGGCTTAAGAGATACAAAATGGACCACTTTGGTCCAAGTATTGTTCCAAATGCTTCACTTATATTAATTAATTTAGACCTCCATAAAGACGTCATGAGTTAAGTACTAGGATTATCACCATTTTACAGGTAAAGAAACTGAGGCACAGAGGAGCTAAGGATCTTGCTTATGTTTGTACAGCCCGTTAGGAATTAGAGGAAGGATTCAAACCCAGGTAGGTGTCTCCAGGAAGCTCTTCCGGCCGTACCATGTGGCCTCTTGTGATAAAGACAACGTACTACAAGGTTGTCAGTTCTTCTGAGAGACAGTGATAATTGAGAATTCAATGAGGTTTCTTCCCTTCTTACGGATCAGCTGGAGTAGAAATATAAAAAACTCCAGTTGCCAGGTACATTAGAGATTGCTTAGGTCCAAAGACATCTCACAGCTAGTTGGTGAGAGACCCAGGGCTCAAAATCTGGCTTCCTTTCTCCTTGTTTCTTGACCATCTCTTATACCACGAGTGACTAATTAAAGTGGGTTTCACTGAGAAATATTCTCAAAGAAGTCTTCCTTGTTTCCTCCTGTGTGTTCTGTTCCACTCCCAGGGCCTCCTACTTCAAGATGTGGAATGCCGGAAGGAAGATGGGCAGGTGGTCAAGATCCTGGGATTTGAGTCCCGACTCTGACATTTTCTAGCTGTGTGAACCTAGGCAACACTCTTTATCCTGGGACCATGTATCTCCTCATCTAGACAATGGTAGTAAATGCCTGCCTTTTTTTTTTTTTTTAAATTGGGCTATAGCTGTTTTACAATGTTGTGTTAGTTTCTACTGTACAGCAAAGTGGAGTTCCCTGTGCTATCCAGTAGGTTCTCATTAGTTATCTATTAGTGTCCATACGTTTGCTCTCTGCATCTGTGTCTCTATTCCTGCCCTGCAAACAGGTTCATCTGTACCATTTTTCTAGATTCCACATATATGCGTAAATACACGATATTTGTTTTTCTCTTTCTGATGTACTTCACTCTGTATGACAGTCTCTAGGTCCATCCACATCTCTACAAATGACCCAATTTCATTCCTTTCTGTGACTGAGTAATATTCCATTGTATATATGTACCATACCTTCTTTATCCATCCGTCTGTCGATGAGCATTTAGGTTGCTTCCATGACCTGTAAATGCCTGCCTTTTTTTCATGTCCCTGGGTTTTTTTTCAAGAATCAACATTTCTAGATCTCTAGATCTTTGCTACTTGAGGTATGGTCCACACATCAGTGGCACCTGGGCCAGTTAGAAATAAGGGATCTCAGGCACAACTTCAAATCTACTGAATCAGAATCAGCATTTTAACAAGATCTTTGAGGGATCTGTGTCACATTAAAGTTTGAGAAGCACCGTGAAAGTGTCACAGCTTTCAAGCACAGCACAGAGAGGAAGGGTTGCTATGGCTTTCCACCTCTTCCCATCTCTCCCTTCTGCTGCTCTAAAAGGGTAATTCAGGCCACGAATCCCTTACTCTCAAAACCAGTTTTGGAATTCAGAATTTTTTGTATTTTGAAAGGCAGTATGCTACATGTGCTGTATGTTATTTAACACCTTCAGTAGGATCAGGGTAGCTAGCGCCCTTAAATAAAACACAGTGACTGTGATTCTGAGTGAGATAGATAAAGATGAAATAAATCTTTATTATTATCTTCAGTGTGGTTGCTGCAAACTTTGAAGATAACTTTTGGGTTTCAGAGCTTTTGGGGGTTTGGAATGGCTGGTGAAGACTGTGGATTTGAACTTCCCAGGGACGTGCTGACCTTGGTCTGGGGGAGCTCTGGGGTGTGATTTCCACCTGGAGCAGCTCTTCTCTGGGCAAAGCCTGTGTGGCCATGGTTGGACCAAGGGTGGGAACATAAGGTCCCAGCATGATGCTGCCCCAGGATTCTCTGGGGTACCATCTGGGGCTTCCTGCCTCTGCAAGATCCTACTGACCGCCTAAACCCAAAGCAGATGCATGGTTTGGGGGAGAGAGACAGCTCATTTTCTTCTTCAGCCTGGTATATTAAGCCTGAGCAAAGAGTGGAGTGGGTAGTAGGTGTAGGCAGCTCTCTTCACATCACAACAAAGATAGCATGATTCCTAAAAAGAAGGGGGCTTAGCTTATTGTTGCTTTTTAATCCTCCAGAAATCGAATAAATAACTCAAGAAAATTAAAATGTCTCTTGAAGGTATTAATGATGAGGGTGCTTTAATCACATAAACAAATGTTTTAATGATAAAACTTCTCAAAAAAAAAAAACCAAACAAAAAACGGAACAAACTACACCCCCAATCTGATCCTTTGCACTCTCCCTTTTACAGCTACCTTAAACTTACTCAAATTATGTCTGAGGGCTCCAGCAGGCAGAACATTTGGGCTGCTTCTCTAGCATGGATGCCTTTGTTGTAGCTCTGCTGGAAGAAAAAGAAAGGGGAAAAAAATCCATTAGTGTAACTTCATCACTGATATTCAAAATAAGAACTAGCTGAAAGGAAAAACCCTTTGAAGAGCCTGCAAGGTTTAAAAGATGGAAAAGAATAAAGCATCTGGTTCAGAAGAGTTAGTGTCTGATCCCAGCTCTTCCCCAAGCTGCTGGGAGGAACTGGAAAACTCTCCTCTATTTGTCTGGGACCCAAGACATCTGGTGGGTAGGTGATGCTGGACGAACAGGGTATGCCTTTCCCACCAGAAATACCTGCCAACTCACCCCAGAGCCCTTCCAGAGACAGTGAAACTGAAATGACCAGCTGCTCCAAAGTGAGCCAGCACTGGAGCATGTATAGGAACTCATGTCTGATGGCGCCCAGAGCTGCTTTTATTAGGGCAGGATCTTCGTTTGTATTATTTCAGTTAATCTTCATAAAACCCTGGGAGATTATTCCCGCATTCTATGGAGCAGGAAACTGAAGCTCAGGAGGTTAAGTAAATTGCCAGAGGTCACACAGCTAGAACCCAGGTCTGCCTAACCCCCAAAACTGTTCTCTTAACCACTGTGGCTTCCAGTTTTATCCTGAGGCTTAGACTTGCTTGAGGAGCCCTGGAGTTCAGAGTATAGTAGAGGTGCTCTGGGCAGCAAGGCCAGACATAAGTACTGTCCGCAGAAAAAGTGTTGGGTAAGGAGTGAGGGGGCAGCAGGACCAGGAATCATGAACCCACAGGTGATTTATGGCTCCTTTTCAACCTGCCTTCTTTCTTATAATCATAGGATTATAGTGATGAAATGAAACTCCTAAAACCAATCTATCCCCTGCCTTTAGGCAGTGGTTCATTTAAACCAGACAATTTTCTCCCTTTGTTTAAAGTTCTTAAGAGGCAGAATTTCCAAATCACTCAAAGATACCTATGACAGGGGCTCACAGGTCTCGTAGTGATTAATCTTTTTGTGATAATAAGCCCAAATTAATTTCCAAACATTTATTGAGTTCCTACATTGTGCCCTGTGCTAAGATAGATGGTGTGTGTGTGTGTGTGTGTGTGTGTGTGTGTGTGTGTGTTAGGTGTTATAAGGAGGCACAGGTAGCTTGCCCTTAGATTTCTTATAATTTTCTTGGATCAAGAGTGATACAATTGTAGTAATTAAAACCCAGTTTACATATACTCAGAAATTACTAGCTAAGTAGCAGTAATCTACTTCTGATTCTGCCAGAAATGAGCCATATGACTTGGTACATGTCACTAGACCTCTCTGACATTCAGCTTCCTCTTGTTGTAAAGTGAGGGGCAGGCAATCTTGCCATGATGGTTGCCTAGCAGCCTGCAGAATACAGGTTCTGGGATGTGTGGTGGAGACTGTGAGGGTGATAAGAGCTCAGAAGAGAAGTGCTCCCAGAGGGACTGGGTAAGGCTTTGGGGAGGAGGAGGTACTTCAGTTGGTTCCTGAAGAATGAGTAGCCTTGGCCTAGGGAGAGGGGAGGACACTTAGGAAGACAGCAGGAAAGAAGAATGAGCATTACCTGTTGGCCAGCTAGTGAGGGGCCAGCTGAGGGCACAGCTGGGAAGGGAAGAGTGGAGCCAAATTACCTAAAATCGCATTTAGATTTGAGGTATTGGGGTTAGAGGGGACATCTCATTAAAAACAACAACAACCAAAAAGAAAGGGAAAAGAAGAGAGAAAGGAACTTATAGAGCCCCTTCACTACCCCAGACACTAGGCTAGGTTCTTGAGATCTAGAACCCTCTCCACCCTCCAGAAGTAGAAATTAGTTTTCTCACCCTACAGATGATGAAATGAGGCTCAGAGAGGTAAAGTAACTTGCCTCTGGTCACCTTGTAAGAATGGATTCAGGTCTATTTAACTCAAAGCCTGAGATTTCTGGATGGGCCAGGATATGAATTATATATGTGGTGGAAGTTTTATGAAAAAGTGGAGTGAGAATCACCTAGCATTCAGGAAACCAGAGGAATGCAGAGGTGAGGCAAGCTTAAGGGCAGCAGGGTGAGGCAGAGAGCAGTAGTTCTAAGGAATATTCTGGAAGATTTGAAGGGAAAGTAGATTGGTTATGGGGCTATGGTGCTAGAAATGGATAAATAAAAGATGATGACAATGTTTGGAATATGAAAAGCTTGGAAATCCTTGACTCTACAGATACCAAGTAGGAAGAGAAGCTGGTCTGGAGATGAAGATGACTCAAATCTCAGACACGCGGAGTCTGAGGTGAAAGTGATCTCCTCCATGGCGTGTCCAGAAGGATGCTGCTGCAGTGGATGCAGGAGTCTTGGCTTAAAGGCAGGACAATGCTAATGACAAAGTTACGGGGATTATTAGTGAAGAGAGATCATGGAAAGCTTGAAAAAGGGGGAACTCTGCAATGGAGATAAGAGAGTGGAGCTGTCTCAGGAGGTGTATGGGAAGAGGAAGAGAGGTCTGCATGGGAGGCAGAGTGGGTATGCAAGGAGAACACAGGAACACCAGAGTGCAGAACACCTAGAAGCTGCGTGGAAAGGGACTTACAGGAAAGTGGGGCAGAATGAGGAGGGCAGGGGTGTGGGGGCGCATTACTCCTCAGAAATTCTAATTATAACAGAGAAGTCTATTAGAATGAAAGATCCAGACCACTTGTGTGTGTGTGTGTGTATGTGTGTGCATCATTTCAAAGATCTTTTCTCTTTTGTTATTTCTTCAAGCAAATTGTATAATTATAATCCTCAGATTTTCTGCAAGAGAAAAGTTCTATTGCAAAATTTGCTCTGATACAGTTTTATACTGGAAAACAGTACACTTTCCTAGGTTTCCATAGGGTGTTAACTGCCGAAATTGTCATACAGATTTTTTTTTTTTAAACATCTTTATTGGAGTATAATTGCTTTACAATGGTGTGTTAGTTTCTGCTTTATAACAAAGTAAATCAGTTATACATATACATATGTTCCCATATCTCTTCCCTCTCGCATCTCCCTCCCTCCCACCCTCCCTATCCCACCCCTCTAGGTGGTCACAAAGCACCGAGCTGATCTCCCCGTGCTATGCGGTTGCTTCCCACTAGCTATCTATTTTACCTTTGGTAGTGTATATATGTCCATGCCACTCTCTCACCCTGTCACATCTTACCCCTCCCCCTCCCCATATCCTCAAGTCCATTCTCTAGTAGGTCTGTGTCTTTATTCCCGTCTTGCCACTAGGTTCTTCATGACCTTTATTTTCCCTTAGATTCCATATATATGTGTTAGCATACTGTATTTGTTTTTCTCTTTCTGACTTACTTCACTCTGTATGACAGACTCTAACTCCATCCACCTCACTACAAATAACTCCATTTCATTTCTTTTTATGGCTGAGTAATATTCCATTGTATATATGTGCCACATCTTCTTTATCCATTCATCCGATGATGGACACTTAGGTTGCTTCCATGTCCTGGCAATTGTAAATAGAGCTGCAACGAACATTTTGGTACATGACTCTTTTTGAATTATGGTTTTCTCAGGGTATATGCCCAGTAGTGGGATTGCTGGGTCGTATGGTAGTTCTATTTTTAGTTTTTTAAGGAACCTCCATACTGTTCTCCATAGTGGCTGTATCAATTTACATTCCCACCAACAGTGCAAGAGGGTTCCCTTTTCTCCACACCCTCTCCAGCATTTATTGTTTCTAGATTTTTTGATGATGGCCATTCTGACCCATGTGATGTGATACCTCATTGTAGTTTTGATTTGCATTTCTCTAATGATTAATGATGTTGAGCATTCTTTCATGTGTCTGTTGGCAATCTGTGTATCTTCTTTGGAGAAATGTCTATTTAGGTCTTCTGCCCATTTTTGGATTGGGTTGTTTGTTTTTTTGTTATTGAGCTGCATGAGCTGCTTGTAAATCTTGGAGATTAATCCTTTGTCAGTTGCTTCATTTGCAAATATTTTCTCCCGTTCTGAGGGTTGTCTTTTGGTCTTGTTTATGGTTTCCTTTGCTGTGCAAAAGCTTTTAAGTTTCATTAGATCCCATTTGTTTATTTGTGTTTTTATTTCCATTTCTCTAGGGGCTGGGTCAAAAAAGATCTTGCTGTGGTTTATGTCATAGAGTGTTCTGCCTATGTTTTCCTCTAAGAGTTTGATAGTGTCTGGCCTTACACTTAGGTCTTTAATCCATTTTGAGTTTACTTTTGTGTATGGTGTCAGGGAGTGTTCTAATTTCATACTTTTACATGTATCTGTCCAATTTTCCCAGCACCACTTATTGAAGAGGCTGTCTTTTCTCCACTGTCATACAGATCTTTGGAGCAACTACAGGCTCACTTGATAATCATTCAAGTTCCTCCCGTGAGCCAGGCTCTGGGCTAGGCATGGCCCTGCGAATAGGCAGGCAGAGTCTCACCTCTCTACCCATCCACAAGCCCTGTTATCATGAGCTCAGCTAGACAAAGGGAGTAGCAGAGGGAAAAGGGTGCCCCTGGGAGACTGAGGGCAGCCAGTGGCTGAACCAGCTTCAGCCTCACTCTCTGCCTCCATAATCAGTAGAGGCTGGGGATAAATTGCATTTCGCTTCCAAACAGTGTGACCCTAAATTGCATAAACAAGCCTGAAGTGAATGTCAGCTCTAGCCCAGGAAGCCACTTCCCCAAAGCAGATTGGCAGGGAGCTCAGGGGTTTTGCCCCTTTCCCCCCAACCGTGATCATCTGTTGGGATCAGGTGGGTGTCACCCCAGCAATCAATACCCTGGGTGAGCTGCAGGAGCAGGAAGGGCAGCAAATGGGCTGGGCCATTCCTCAAACCTCCTTTTACCTTCAAACTGAGTGCTCGTCTGCCTGCTTTGCAAAGGTAAATCCAGTCTGTTTGAAATGAGTACAGATTTAATTAAAAATGAAGTATGTCCCTTCTTCCATGATACTCATTTCCCTGACAAGCAGGAGTTTTGGAAAATCGCAGTGGATTCGCCTCTGCAGCTCTCTCTCTCCATCTCCTGCCACACCACTTAGACACACAGAAGCTTTCCTATTCTGTATGTTTTCATACATGCAGCCAAATATGGAGGAAGGAGAAAGCCTTTAAAAATAATAATCATCTTCTATTTTTCTTTGTCGGATGAAAATTTCTTGCACTTTTGTTCATGTAAACGCAAAATTATGCTTCTGCAAGTTGAGGTGGTGGCAGTTCCTGAACACAGTTATATTTTGCAGATAACAGGATTAGCTTGGATGTGGGTAATAAGTTGGTGACTCTCCCCCCGGCCATTTCTCAACACTGTGAGAGCACTAATCCTTTATGCTTTGATGTCTTCTAGCTTTCCATCAGGTGCGCCATGGACTATTTGTCCTGGGGCAGTCAGCTCTCTTATAAGATCTCATAGTGTCCTCATTAGCTGCGCCTATTTACCCAGCCAGCCTGTTGAACCCAATTTATAGTTTATGTGATTAATTCCCAAAGTACAGTAAACCCTAGCTCTAAGGCTCTCTATTATATGACTGCATCTCCTCTAAGGGCAAACACAGCTTCGGCTCTTTTGCTATATGACTGCCTCGTATATAATACGCTAATAATTTTACTCTCGACGACACATTGAACATCTTTCTATACACTTTCTTTACAGCACAAAAGAATGTTCCATAAAGAAAAGAATACTCCATATTGGACTGTAAAGTGCTAACTCTATGCGGGAGTCTTTGTGTTTTTTTTTTGCTTTAAAAATTTTATTTTGGCTGATAATGTGGCACCGCCCTCCTGTCAGGTTTGAATAGGAAATTGGCAAACCATGTTACCGTACAACTCTTTATCTACTGAATTATAATTTTCAAAAGGCTTAAGAGGTAATGTGGCAGCACAAACCCATGGGCTCCTTCTCATCCTTAACATGTAGGCTTGGAAGATAAAAGGTTCAAGTGCATGCATGTGCACGTGTGTGTGTGTGTGTGTGTGTGTGTGTGTGTGTGTGTCTGTAGGGAGCCAGAGAGGGAGACAAAGACAGAAAGCAAAATGAGGAGAGGAACGCTCAAGGCACCGTATGTCAACTTTGTTGCCATTTTTTCTCACAGCAGAAAGAATTATGGAAAAACTCACTTACAGTTGGTACAAGAGGAAGAAAAAATAACCACTACACCAGCGGTTCTCAGCTGAGAGTATTCCCCTGGGACACTGGACATTGTCTAGAGATATTTTTGGTTATCACTACTCAGGGGCATGCTACTGGCATCCAGTGGATAGAGGCCAGGAATATGGCTAAACGTTCTACAGGCAACTCCTTGACGAAAATTATTTGGCCCCAAATGCCTAGAGTGTCAAGGGTGAGAAATCCTGCCCTGCACCTTTGGGTGATGGAATTGAAAGCGGGAAACTTGATCGCTTCTGCTTAACTGACCTCAAAGTGCATGAAGAGACAGTGGCTTTATGTCATTTCAAATATTCTGACCCTCAGTCTGCAATCCTTTGAAATACAGAGAGTAATGCTTGCCTCTCTCATGGGGATGCAGGAAGAATCATTCATAAAACACACTGTAAAGTTTTTATAAAACTTCCAAGTACTGTAATAAATTTGACGTTGATACCTTTCAGTTCTAAAATTCTTGACTTTATGACTAACCAGGGAATTATCACAATCTGTAAAAATTCAGTCTGTGATAGACTGTCCTAAGGCAGAACTTAATTCTCAGTGATACTGCATATTTTTTGTTTTGTTTTTCAAAATACCGTCAACTCTTGATTTTCCTCATAAATGGAAAAAGTGATAATCTCAAGAAGATGAGATTCAAAAATTTCTTTTAATTGTGTGGCATCAATTAGACATTTTTAGTATTAAAATAAGCTTACATTTGCAGAGCATGTAATGATGACAGATCATATAGAAGTAGTGCTTACTCTGTCCTAGGAACTGTGCTGAACATTCTAAACAGATTATATCCATTAATCCCTAAAATAATCCTGTGAGGTAAATTGCTATTATGATCACAAATTTACTGAGGAGTAAACTGAAGTTTACAATGGTTATGTGACTTACTTAACCACACATAGTAAGAGGCAGTGACTGGATTCAAACTGGAATCTTTCTGACTCCAGAATCTGAGCCCTTAGCCACTCCATCACAACATATTGCTTGGATTCTAACTACTGAGGAATTTCATTAGGACTAACATTCATGGTTTTCCTATTATCTGTTATTGAAACACACTGGACTGAAATCTCTTGAATTTAGCAACTCAAGCATATTTTTATTTCATAGTTGGTAAAAGTAGAGTAGTTCCTGAGAAATAGGTAGAAAATAGAACATTCTTTTATGTTCTCTTCAGTTGCCTGAGGAAAGTTAGAGCGTGAGAATGCCTTCTAACAATTCAGCATGGTGGGAACCTCAGCATTTCTTTGCAGAGCAAAGCTTTTCCTCTTCTGCCTGGGGAGGGGGTACTTTAGGCTGCTAAGTAGATCAGCTCTGGGCTCAGAGAAAAACAGTCCTAACTAGACATTGGTTAATCTGGAATAAAGAGCATGATATCAATAGTGATAACAAGGTAAGGTTTCCCTTTCTTCTCTGACCATCATCACCACACCCTCCCCTCAAAAAAACAAACAAAAAAAACCACCAAAAACCCTTTCAACACTAGAAGCCTTATGATTGACATAATTTCTCTGAAATTTTCACATGCTCCACAAAGTAGCCTAGGCATATAGAGGTTGGGGAGGTGTAGAGTACTCTGAGTTTAGGAGGCTGAGAGAGAGAGAGAAAAAAAACATAAAACAAAGACAGTGTTATGGGGCATCTGCTATAGGCCATTGAAATGGTAGGTGAGGGAAAACCAGCTGGTGAGGTCAGTTGAACTCTCATAATGTTGAACTCCGAAGGGACTTGGATTCCCAAGACATCTGCTGGGTTAAAGACCCACGAAGGATCAAAGGAGTTACTGAATTGGAGAACTGCAACTTTCTGTTACCAACCATAGCTAATGTAATTAAAGGAGAAATTATGTTCGACCCCCTGCTTACGGACAGGTAAGATTTTATTGAAAGTAGGAAAACAAGAGATAGGTTGAATACTATTGCCCATGTGATGATGTGTACATAGCAGAGTAAAAATGAGAAAACTGAATGCAACAGTACCGGGGAATTAAACTCTGAGGAAGCATATTAAGCAATGGAGTAAGGACGCGAGAAAATATTAAAACTCCGGAAGGTGGTAGGGGGCCAGAGCAGTCTTGGGGACAGTCATAAATGCAACTTTCTGGACTGCAATTCCTCAGAAAGAGAAAGGTGGAGAAACGAAGTAATAAACCCTCGCTGAGGCTGCGTGTCAGCTTGGTGTGGGCTCGGCAAAGCTGTCCAGGAAGTGCTGCGGCCCCACATCAGTTAAAGCTGTCAGGGCAGTGGAGATAAGGACAGCAAGTCATCTAGAATCAATTCATGATAACAAGAGGGTTAAAGTGAAACCGGCATTTTTTTGAGATACGCTAGGCAAATGGAAGAGGTCAGAGAGAAAGTTGTCCGGAGTATCTTACTGAAGCAAGACTGAGAGTTCAGAAGTCATGAATTCAGATTTTAATCCCAGTTCTTTCTAAGATACGAGGACAATGGCTTGACTTATTGGCATCTAAAGTTTCCCCTTCAGTGAGAGTGAGAGGAACCAGTTTTCAAGTAACTAAGTAGAAAGATACCGATTGTTGAAATTTCAGGAAGCTCTGAAAAGCTCCAGGGTTCTCCCCACATATCATCAGAGCCATTAATGTCTGGCTGTATTCAATAGTGAAGTTAAAATATGCCTGGCAAGGATAGCACATTACATTTCATCAAGGGTACACAGGTACCTTCCTTCAAATAGGCTTTAAATTGGACCTTGAGATTAATTTGGCCATTCGAAGATAGAGGTCACCAATGAGTAGGAAGACATGGCCTGAACTGGGTGATGGTGAAGTTGGAATACAGGTTTTATCTACCTCATAAGCTTGTGTCAAGACAGTTACAAAATGGTAATAATTCTCACCATATCATGGTCTACCATAGGTGACACTTCTTTAACGGAGCCAGAAACAGAGGGGGAACATTAAACTGGGGGAAGATCTTTCTTAACTATTCTATATATATATATATATATATTATATATATATATATATATATAAGTGATTGTTGAGGGCAGTAATTACTGGTTGTAGGAGAGAGAGAGGTGATTGATCCATCTCAATTTGCTTTTTGCCTTGGGGATACATTCCTGGTAGAAAGGAACTTCCCTTCTCCAACTGTAGAGGAAAAGCATCATACTCTGATAGAACTATAAAATAGCCCATCTGCAAGGGGTCTTAAAAGTAAACTAAATCCTGCCTCCTCTCTTTAGAATGAAAAAATTGAGACACAATGAAGATGTTTGGCCCACTCAGCTCATTATTAGTGTCAGATCCTGGAGACTCCTGACATCAAAGAGACACCATTGGCAGTAAAGTGATATATGGAATAACCAGAAAACACTTTTTCTCCCCCAAGCACTTCTAACAACTTAACTGCTTAGACCGCTGTCTCCCTTTCTCCCCTCTTGCCTCTCACTTCTCTCTTTGACTCTTATATTTTTGGAAAGTAAGAAAATAAGCATTCTGTTTTTCAAGAAATTGTAAGATAAAAAATAAAACTAAAGTTTCCTTTGATCTTTCTTTCCCCACACTGTGGTTCTCTATTGCCATTCCTAGAGGCAATGACACGTGCCTTTAGGAATGGCATGAACTTTTTTTGCTTTACTCTTTTTAGTCTTTTTTAACATACCCATATTTGAACCCATTGAGAATATATAACATTGAAAAAATATGTAGTGTGTGTGTATTTAAAATTATAAATGATTTCATGCTGCACATATAATTCTCAGCCTGCTTTTGCTGCTCAAGCATTTTTTGGTATTAATGTTGATATAATATTGATCTAGTTCATTTCTTTATACTATGGTATAGTATTTTATTCCATAAATATCTCACATTTTCTTACTATATTCATTTATTGATATTGTTTTGATTTTTTCCTATTATAAACAATGATGATTGAAAATGCTGTATCTGCCTCTTGGTGTACATGTACCAAGGATTCTCAAGGTTACCTACCAAGAAATTGAATCTTTGGTTTATATGAAATGCATAATTGTAGGACTCCTAACAATTTGACCTCCAAAGTAGCTAAACTAATTTGCGCTACCATCAGTAGAATATTAAAATACTAATTATTTTACATCTCCAAACCCTCTTCTGTGATTTATAACAAATTCTACATTCCAACTTGAGCCTTGAAGTAATGTAACAAACCCCTAATTAAGTTATTATTCGTTCACTTTTTTCTGTCATTTGTTCATTTATTTAGTGAATGCTGACTGCCCACCATATGCCTGACCCTGTGCTAAGAGCTAGTGATGCAAAGATGACCAGTCTAGGCCCTTGAGGACCTCAGAGTTTAGTGAAGAAAAAAAATGTATAAGTAAGGAAAACCCTATGTTTTTATAGATATAACAAAGGTATAGGCAAGGAGTTCTTCAAGGATAGAGATGGAAGGGATTAAACTTAAAAAAAGGAAGGGTTGGAATATGGTTAGAGAAGACTTGAGCCAAGAAGGAGGAGGAGACATTCTCTGGATGGACAGTAGGTAAGGTGAGAGAGTGTTCCAGAAATAGAATTTGTACCATCGAGTAAAAGTTATACTACTCAGTGATTGAGTTCTTTTATTGAGTACCTGCAATGTGCACACATTAATAAACACAGTCTCTGCTATAAAGTGCTCATAAAACTATTGAGGGTTCATGCAGTCTTTAATGGAGCCAGTATTCAAATCCATGTCTAGCTGACTCCACTGCATATGCTCTTAGCCATCATGTTCCCCTGCCCCTGATGGCATTTCTAATCTCTTTTCTACCTTACTGTTTGTTTATTTCTCATTATGAAATCCTACTGTATCAAAAGACTGTTTAAAAAATCTCCTCCCTTCACTCATCACCAAAAGATAAATTAGTATCTTCTCAAAAAATTTTATCTCCTTGAAGCTAAATCAGTACTTTAAAAAAAAAAAAAAAGATTATCACTCTGACTAACTAAACTAATATATTTTGGTAGCCTCCATAATCAAAGAAACCATCAGATAAGTATTAAAAAAGTACAATTTCAATTTGTAAATTATAAAGCACCTTTGAATAATTTGCTGTTGAAAGACATTAGCTGGTTGACAGATGATCTTACCACAGTATTTGTCTCCTCCCCATAAAATACATTCAAATGTAGTAAAACAAATCACATACAACTGCTTTCCTACTTTTTGAAAAAAAAAATTCCTCTCAGTCCTCTAACATTCTGTCTATACTGATTCCTTTGTATTATAATACACCCCTGTGGTATCACAGTACTATGGTATTCTCTCTGCTTCTTACAAATTAAACACCTGTGAGATAAAATGAGATATGGAATTGTTTTGAGTATTCAGACCAGTTCAAATATTTCCCAAACTTTCTTGGCATAGGAAAATACCAGATGTGTTTTCCTTGAAAGAAAAAGATAAATAAGCTTAGATGTATTTCCAGGTAAATTTAATCCATGTGTTGTTGATTAGCTGATTGATATAAAAAATATTTCACTGAAGCGACACGAATAAAGGACTCTTTATTAACTCTTTGTAAAAGTGTAGGTAGATTTCTTTGTTCTTAGATATGAGTAAGAATTTTTTGGCATAGGAATTTTATATTTCTCATGTATAAAGCTTGGTGTTGAAAATTTGATGATTCTAGAAAATTTGAGATTTTAGAAGGGGGGATTGCCGTGTGTGAGCCCTGATTGCTATCACACAGGCAGCATGGTGCAGTAGTTGAGTGTGTGTATGATGGAGTCAGACTACATCAGTATCAGTCCTGCATCTACCAGTTACGAACTGTGCAGTTTTATTCAAATTATGTAACTTGCTATGCCTCTGTTTCTTGTTCCTACAGTGAAGATAATAATAGAATTATTCCAAAGGTTAAATAATTTAAGGCATGTGCAACAAAACAGGCACACAATATACGCTTATACATGTTGCCCATCATTACATATCAAACTACAAGGATATTATCAACTCCTGGCAATAAAATGGTTCCCCAATGTTATTTCACATTCCTAGAACCCATCCCACCAAATCTGAGTCAGCAATGTTTTTTACAGTCACTTTAGGTGGCTGTGCTGTAGGTGGCTTTCATATGTTGGCATGAGAAACATTGTGTTGGGAACTGATTTGGGACAAAAGCCATCATATTTCATGTAGATATCAATTCTATAGGAAACTGTGTAAATTTTTTCCTTTGGAAGATTTTCTATTGACTAATGTAAAGTTTCACAGATTTGGTCAGTGCTGAACCTTTCCAACAGGGCTCTTGTCGGGCAAATGACAGAGTTTAGGGTAGCCCTGACCTCTGTAAACCCACCAGATGCATTCAATTCAATGTGATCTCTATGATCATGAAGATATATTTTAATCACATTTCCACACTCCTGATATCATGCTTTCCCACCATTCCCCTCAGCTCCATCAACACCACAAGGAGGTGTATGATTATCTTGGACATTGATTAAATCAAGCTTATTTGATGAGTTAGAAACACAGGATCAATATTTAGTGGAGAAAGAGATGTTTATGTTCAAATAAAACTGGCATTGGGGGTCCAGTGGTTAGGACTCTGTGCTTTCACTGCTGTGGGCCTGGGTTCAATCCCTGGTGGGGGAACTAAGATCCCACAAGCTGCACAGTGCAGCCAAAAAAAAAAAAAACTGGCATTAGGCAAACAGTGCGATGACTGGCTGAGTAAGTACTTTCCTTTTGTCTGCATTATATAGTAGCAAATTAAAGAAAGTCAGACCAGAAATTTTCCTGGTCGCTCTTTAACACTATCATAGCAGGCTTTTGTCTTGCAGGGACATTTATAAGCAAATGAAGTATATACAAATTAAGTCTCAGACATCAGCAATATTAAATATCAAAGGGATTATCTCATTGTTTACAGGCACAGGCCTGGTTGACATTCAAAATATTTAACAGCTGTTATATCTTTGACACTCACTGAGTAATCAGAAGAAACAAACATTGGAGAAAATCATCTAGTACAGCTATATTGCCCAGACCAGCTGAGTATTATCCTTTCTATGCTCTTTTAGTCATTTGGGAATTAGTGAAGGCAAGTATTAACTGAACACATTCATAGAGATGTTGTGGTCAGGAAAACAAAAACAGATATGTCAACAGAGAGAATTTAATATAGGAAATTGTTAAACAAGGGTTGGAGGATTGAAAAAAGCAAAATAGAAACACTGAGGTAACAAACATATAAGAACTGTAGGAAGCAGCTACCATTCCTAGAGCTAGGGGAACAGAGTAAAGATATTGGAATTACTAGAAGCAATAAACTTAGTGAAGAAGCAACACAGATTGGGATTCAGCTTCTGAAAAGGGTATTCCACTTACTCAGGAGCTCTGAAGGGGCCCAGTGGAGCTAAGTACTCAGACTTCTGAGCGGGAGACACTCCTCTGATGGCATAATACTTCTGAGGCAGAGTGATGGGCGGTTTCTGGATTACAAACATTACATATATATGGAAAGGTTGAGAGACAGTCACTTCAAAATCAGCACAGTTGACTAGATGTTTCTGTAGGTACTGGTAAACTCATAAAGAGTCATCATTTATGGCATATACATATGTTATATATATAACAAGAACTTATATATATTTATTGTTTGATATATATGTATATGGTTAGGTAAAGTTCTAAAGCCACAGAAACTTTGATAAATTAAATAACTTATTTACTAATTTATTTTAAATGTATTTGTGAGGTTCACTTACTGGCAAATGCAGTAAGCTAGAATCTTGAAACCCTTCAACCAGAAAATATCTAAAAATGCCAGATAAAATAGTTTTAGGCCCTCTTTTAAATAAATGTTCTAAGAAACAGGAACAGGAATATAGGAAAGTAAGTGTACACTGAAGTCACTGGGTGACAGAAGCATCTACTGATCAGATATCTCCTGATAATGGGAAGTCTGGGGCTTAGGTTTCAATGTCTGCCTAGGGGTTGGGGTAGGAAGGATAAAGCTCTGAGTTGTCCAGGGGGTGAGGAAGTAGAACAAAAGGCTGCCATTCCTTCCCCAGCCTGAAGTTTTCTATGATCCAGGAAAATCTACACCCTCAGGGAAGTGAACTGGGAAAAAAGCACCCTATAGCTGGAAATTGGTGGTCTAGGTTGTGACTCTAGGTAGAGAAGAAAAAATTCTTCCTGGAGAATTTGTGTCCAAAAGCCAGCATTTACATGGATTTGGAGCTTGAATTCATATCATTTACTTGAAATGAGAACTGTAAGTTGAGAATTCTTTTTTAAATAGTACCTAGGTAGGTAGTACCTCTAAGTGCCTGCAGAAACAAACAGTATCCTCTCTGGAGGAAAACATCTTCAATCCAGTTCTAAAAGACTTTCCTGAGATAAGGTACCAATGATTAAGGACTCACAAGGAAAAAGTAACAAAGCCATGAGAAAAAAAACCCAAAAACACCATGAGTGAGAGTCAGCAAAAACAAGAAGCAGTAGAACCAGACCTCAGACCCAAAAGTCTTCAGATATTGGAACTTTATGATATATAATATTAAAAAACTATTAAAGACATATAAAAGTGAATCAACAATATGTATCAGAAGCAGGAGTTAGAGAAAATGATAGTCAATTTGACAAAGAACCAAATAGAAAATGTAAGAGAAATTAAACATTCTGTGGATGGAACAAGGAGGCTCTGGAACAAGGAGGGATATGGGGGGGGGACCTGTGTGGATGGATAGCTTCACAGTAAAAGGAGATGGGCTCTGTGAGAGTAAGCCCATGTGTACTGAGGGTACACCAGGGACCAGATGCACCTTACAATGGTTTTGAACTTATTTATATGACTCCAAGACAAAAAGAGAGTAGAATCCACAGTTGACTGAAACTGAGTTCCCTTCTGTGTGGGTTTGAAATAGAAGTAAAGGTCAAATATAGAAATACATTACTTTTTTGTACATCTGATTGTGCATCCTTTGGGCATTTTGAAAATCTGAGAAAAGGTCATGTGATTACAAAATACGTTGCTGAGACTTGAAAAGCTGAAACAAGGAGAATGCAAAGTGTAAAAGATTTCAAATTTCAAGTCATTAGGAGCTGGATGGAAACATTTTAAAAGAGGTATAGTTTTTAGGAGGGCGAATCTGCTAAAAAGGAATGTTTCTTGAATGCCATAAGAAAGCAATTTATGAAAGGAGTTATCTGGCAATTCTGGGGGGTGGGTTTGGTATACATTTACTTTCAAGAATTTGTTTTTTTTTTTAAGTACATACATATGCATTCAATGTTAACCTTAATGTTTTAATCCTAACCCCCTGTTTTTTTAATGAGCCCTGATCTTGCCAAATGTGGCTTTTCCAACCATGGCACATTTAACGAATATTGCTCTTAATTGGCAAGAAATTTAATTCCACTTATTAAGAAGGAGGAGGGATGGGTGTACTTTTAAAAGATTTTCCAAATAGGTTGAAACAAACAGGGCTTAATTCCTTATTTAACAAAATTAAGTACCCAAAACACTCAGTTGCTGGACTGTTCCAGGTAATTATGATATGCTTTTATTAAATTTATAGTTTTTACTTTTTAGTGGCTCCTATTACATAGTCAGCTCTAGATAATGGAAAATCTTAATTTGGAGAAAAACTATGCATTGATATATAGGGACTAATACGAAAAATAAATCCTCAACTTAAAATTGCAATATTATTCTACCATCAGAATTCAGTATTTATGATATTTAATGAAACGATAAGCAATATTTTTGAGGTTGGAAAAGCAGAAGAAAGAAAATCAAATTTGAATTATTATGATATGCTAGTCATTGAATCTATTAAATCCACTTGCCCTTAAGACTTCTTGCTGTTGTGGAAAGCATTTCACAAGGTTATAATTACATTTTGTTTTTTCCCCCCTTTGCATTTAGGCTGTAGCTTTATTAAATTATTCATTATAATATACCAACTTTAAACCCAAATAGTGTATAAATACAAGATCATGTAACTTCAACACAGTATTAGAGCCTTAGGAGCTAAACAGAGGTATGTATTCTACTGTATTATTTTCTGATTTTCACTTGTATTCTCCATGGCTTTAACTGCCCCTACTGCCATAAATTAAATACTCTGCAGCCTTACCAGTGTAGCTTTATTTCTTCTCCAGATGTAACCACTGGATACCCAGACCCTGGATGAAAGGCTGGGTGACTCTTACACTTACATATTACTTTTCTCCAAATGACAACAAGCAACACAGTGCAGGCAGTGAGGGTATATGTGGATTTTTTTAAGTGGGGAAACTAAGTTATGGGAAGGCCAGAAAAACATGTTTCAGTAAAGAAAATAATATAATTTTATTATATTTGTACAAAGATTTTGTCATAATCAGAATTTAGAAGGCATTGCCCTGTTTTCCAGCTCTTAAGACTTGTGATCATTTGAGTTAAAAAAAAAAACAACCAAAGAAACATCCAAATTGAGGGTTTCAGCACTGCATCTTTGTGTGTGTGCATGCATAGGTGTGTCATTGTGTTTGTTGTAAGAGATAAGCTATTTTTAACTCAAAATTTTCATTGGGAGAATGCCACCACCAGCTTTACCTAAACTTCATCATGTCATTCCTGTATTTTCATCTATCTACATATAACTGGCTCCAGTGTCAGTTTCTCTCAACCCCACCCTGATAAACTTGTTTGAATGAAAAGAAAAATCTACATTTACCCTCTTTTGGAGGGGAGAAACAGACTCATTTTTGCACTCCTTATGTATCATAGAGTGTGAACATAATAGGTGCTCAGTAAATGTTCGCTAAACCAATAAGAGAAAAAATTGTAGATGTCTGCAACCATGGTTTTACATAATATATCCTAGTGTACTTCTCGAAGTTCAGGCATAGTTCCTCAGGAGGAACGTTGTTACCAGTTAACGTATTTCCTTATAGTTCTTTTTATATTCATTTATGTACACATACATCTACATTCACATACACACCCACTAACACAGAATTTTTCTACTTCCTGACATAAATGGAATCATACTATCTTCTAAAATATGATTTTTTGACTTAGCAGGTAGTTTTTGGAGATTTTTGCCATGTCACTACGTAGAGGTGTACAACATTTTTTTAATGATTTCATAGGATAGGTGTTCTATAATTCATTTAATAGCTCCCAACTTGATGAGCATTTAGGCTGTTTACCTTTTTTCCTTCGCAAACTTTTATACTTTAACAATTTGATGGGTGTAAATCATACCCCATTTTAATTCTTGCACAATCCTCACCACAAGTGAGGTTGATCATTTTCACTCATGAATGCTTTCAGGCACACTATTTGCATACTTGGCCCATTTTCTCTTGGTTGGTTAATAGAAGAATTTATAAGCTCGGACGAGTGTGATTACTGCTGTGCTTGGACTTGACCTTGTCAACCTTGCTGTATGTTTATTGGCTGTGTTTCCTTCTTTCTTTGCTCTTTTCCCTTCTTTTCCTTCCTCTTTCTTTCCTGGCACTGTCTTATATGAATGGATTGAATTATTTTTATTTACCTCATTTCCTTCTATTTCTAAAATTCTGGCTAAATTTTAGCCTATGTATTTAAACTTTTTTGCCATCGTTCGGGGTTGATCAGTGTGTTTTGTTCCTCTGAAGATGACAGAAAGCTTAGCATGTTTCCATTTCACTCCTCCTCAGCACCTCCTGTGTTGAGATCATTTGAGGTTTTAATTCCAAACTATTCCTTTACATTCCACATCTATAATTATTCAGACTTAACTGTAAATGTCCTGTATCCAAAACATCCTCCTTCATTTCTATCCGTTAACTGTTTATTGTAGTTACAGTTGATTTTACAATTTGTCCTGGAGGATATTATGCTTAGCAAAATGTCAGACAGAGAAAGACAAATGCTGTATGTTTTTACTTATATGTGGAATCTAAAAAATAAAATAACAAAGGAGTATAAAAACACAGAAATAGACTCAAATACAGAGAACAAACTGGTGGTTACCAGTGGAGAGAGGGTAGAGGAGGGAAAAGATAGGTGAAGGGGATTAAGAGGTACAAACTACTAGGTATAAAATAAGACACAAGGATATAATGTACAGCACAGGGAATATAGCCAATATTTTATAATAACTTTACATGGAGTAAAAGCTATAAAAAATATCAATCACTATGCTGTATACCTGAAACTAATATAATATTATAAGTCAACTATACTTCAGTTAAAATAATTAATTAAATGTTTTCCTTAGGTATTTTTTTGTTTCAATGGAATGTAACTTTCTGTAAACTTTTTTTAAAAGAAAGTTTTTGTAAACAGTACATTTCTTTTGCTCTTGCACTTGAATGCTAGCTTGACTGGGCATGAAATTCCTGGTCAAAGTAATGCCATCTCTGAACTTTGAGGATATTGTTGTATTGTCTTCTAGCACTCAGTGTTGTCAGTGGGAAGTCTGATGCCAATCTGATTCTTTTGGCTTTGTGGGCAATATTTTTTTTCAAAACATTTTGTGATTGGTAATAATATTTGTGCAATTTTACAAAAGTGAGCTTAGGATAGCTATTTGCTAATCCCTTTGGAAACTGAGTCTACTCATTATGGAACCTTTCAATATTCAGCCCTATTTATCTTTAGCTCTACTACGTATCAGTTTATCTCATTCAGCATTTTCATTCTCTCTGGTGTCTTTAGAACTATTTTAAGTAGGTGTTGGCCTTCTGGACACAGTCTCAGTATGTGTTTATTTCTATTAAATAATTTTCATCTCTTTGTTGTTTAGTGATTATTCTGGGAGAATTCTCTTGACTCTCTCCACATATTATTCTCCCAACCCTCCCTAACTTTATTTATTTATTTATTTATTTAAAACATTTATTTATTTTATTTATTTATTTTTGGCTGTGTTGGGTCTTTGTTGCTGCGCGCGGGCTTTCTCTAGTTGCGGCGAGCGGGGGCTACTCTTTGCTGCGGTGCACAGGCTTCTCATTGCGGTGGCTTCTCTCGTTGTGGAGCACGGGCTCTAGGTGTGCGGGCTTCAGTAATTGTAGCACGCAGGCTCAGTAGTTGTGGCGCACAGGCTTAGTTGCTCCGCGGCATGTGGGATCTTCCCAGACCGGGGATCGAACCCGTGTGCCCTGCATTGGCAAGCGGATTACTCAACCACTGCGCCACCAGGGAAGCCCCCTCCCTAACTTTATTGTGTACATTCTGCTGTTCACTCCATACACTTCAGTATATTTAAAATGTTGAGAATTATTTATTTATTCCAAGACAAGCAGTTGTGTTTTTTAAATGGCTGATACAGCTTTTTTTGATTTCTATGAGATTCTGTAAGGCTTATTTAAATTTTTTTTCGGTTTGCACTATTAACTCTCTTTTCCCAAGTGTTAGTTCTATTCTTGATTTAGTTTGGTGTTTCTCTTTCCAGGTGTTGGTTGAACTTAAATATCTAGTGATTCTTCCTCGTCTGCTGTCACCTTTGTGTTTGTGTTGTGTTTGTGAATTTCTCTTTGTATATTCATGCATGTTAATTCTTAGTTAGGATTTTAATTTTGGATGATTGTTGGGGAGGAAGACAAGTGTGCCAGTAGCTTATCTTCTGGGTAAAGCGTTTGCCTCTTCCTTCTAGATGCCACTAACTCCCTATGGTTCCTCCCTTCCCTGAGTACCCAGACTCATTGCTTTGCCTGGGGGTATATACTGTATTGCAACCTACTAGGGCAAGCTGTGGAAGGATAAAAGCCAGGATGCCCAGGTATTCTGTATGAATATTCTCAAATAATGGCTCTGATGATGACTGTGGAGCTCTTTTCCACTCCCTGTCTCTGTTTCCTCAAGAATGAAGCATTCCCAGCACCACCTCCACTTTGGCAGACATGTTCTTATGGATATTTTGGTTGCTTTTTTCCTAGTAGCTCAATCTCATCTTCTTTCAATCTTTCATGAATACTTAAAAATTTCTTACCCCAAAATGGCATGCCTTCTTATTTCCCTCATTGCCATAGATGAATAGATCTCTCTAGCTCTCTAATTCTGTTCTTATCTCTATCTCTCTCCTCATATTCATAACATCTACACCCATAACCATTTCCATAAATAAATCCCTATTATTATGCATAGTTCCATGTCTTTTGGGCCATATCTTGGGGTTTGGGGTAGACAAGATGTAGGCACCTAAGTTTATTCCTGACATCTTGTTTTAATCTCCTAAAGTGGTCTTTAAATTGACCTTTATTCTGTGACCTTTACTCTTTATTTATTTCTATAAAAAGGAAGGTGTAACATTATAGCTTAGGTTAGTGAAATCCTTTCTGTCAACACCTAAGATAGTGGAGCCGAATAGCATCGTTTCTAATGATTTAACTAATGTAGGTATGGAGCTGAAAGATCCTAAAGGAAGAGAATGTTAACATGTTGCTTACACTGTCTTTCCTAAATATTGGATATCTCCAAACAAGGTTGTAGCAAGTACAGGATCAAAGGCAATTAAAGACTGGATTTTCTGAAAACTGCCTGAAGTGTCTATATTCTGGGTTGTTGATTAAACAAAGATTGATATGCTTGAGATACCATACAGGCAGGCCAGAGTTGACATTCCAGTATAAAAATTTAAAGCATGTCTTATCCTTGTCCCGATGGAAGGCTGTCCTCTATCTGTAGGAAAGTTCACCCAAAACTTCTTTTTTTCTTAAACAATGAGCTTAGACTGATCTATGGTAGAAAGCAGGCAACTATTAACGTGAAAACTGCATTTCTTGGTCATAAAGTATAGAAGACATAACAGGTCCCTTCCCTACCACTGTAATGTAGTAATCTCAACACTATTCCTAACACTGCTTCTAAAGGATGGGTAAAGAATGTTGTAAAGTGTTTAAATCACAAAAGAATCATTATGAACTTGACTATAAATTACTTTTATTTTCGTAATCTTACTGCTTTTATAAAAGGTCAAGTACAAATATTTTTAGACCCGTGTCACAATGAAGTGATCACTTTCGATGTAGTCTAGATGTTGATGTCAAGAAAGGAAAAAAGGCCAAAACAGTAATTCTAACTCTTGATTAGAGGCACAAGTGAAATTGTCCCTTACTTATTTCATAGGTTGATCTATACCCTTATTTGATTCTGCTATGGAAGAGACCACTAAAAGTTGCTTTCTTCACTGAATCATTCAGAGATTCTGGGAAGCAATAATCCAATTCAGATTTTCTATGGAAGAAACTCTACTATATTTATTCTTGATCCTGGCTCTTACATATTTTATAAAACTGTTAGCTCATGAATGCCTAGTGTTGACAAATTAGTTCTAACATCTAAAGGAGTCAGAGACTGAAAGCTAGACCAGAATAAAAATATATATGGGTTTGTATAGGTGACAGGTATCTTAGAAACTGACCTACTGGGTTTAGTGTGGGCTAGTCCACCCTGATTTCTTTCAAGTTTGTTTTGCCAGGAGATTGGCTGGGAAAGGATTTAAAATTAGGACAAAATGAGGTATCTTGAAAACAGATACTCTTAAAGGTAAGAATACTAGGGCGCCACTCTCCTTTGTTCTGTTATATTCTCAGCAGAGGGTCTTACGGTGTAGGCGGGGATTCTTTGTTTCTGTCATTCGGAAATGTTCAAAAAGTCCTTATGATCATAAAAAATGCAGTAACTTGCCTTTCTAGAACTATTTTGTATTTAATCTGTTTCAGGAATATGTAGCTACATCTAGGTAAGCCAGACTCCAAAATGGATTTTTACTTTACATTCATTTTGCCTGTTTATATCAATGAAACTAAACACTTAAGCGCTATATATCTCCTTCACATGATACTGAATATAAGCATTTCAAAAACTAATTTTGGACTAGACTGTATCTTACATTCTCTCTAAGCCCAGAGATATAAGAACACACACACACACACGCACAAATGCATGCACACATGCACATACACACTCACAGATACACACTTGGTAGTTTTGTTTTAACTTCATCATAGAAACATAGCTGTGTATGCAAAGACGTGCGGCCAGTTAGCATGCCTTTAAGACAGGCAAATAGAAATAGAAAGGGGCAATGGAAATTAAATCACACGAATAACTTCTTGGAAGTTGTTTTTCCTTGTAATTAGCAGCACACACCTCATGACTTCTTGAGGGGTCATGGTAGGCCTGAAGAGTAAATATTCCTTGGCAGTCGCTTTATATTTTCCCCCAGATGAGTTGTTTTTAATGGTAAAAGCAGTAGGGTGCAGCCGATATATAGAAAAAGTGACAGGTGCCAGTTTTGTTATTAAATCCCAGCCTCGGAGCCTCTGAATTTCAAATGAGGCCTCTTATTGGCTGCGTGTGTGAGGGGTCAGGGATGGGAAAGCGTGACCGGAGCAGAATGGGTTTCACTTCACTGAGCCACTCCAAAGTCTTCATTAAACATGGACATAACATTTGCACTTGTTTTGTTTGTTCTAGACAGTTTGGATAATTACCCTCTGAAATGGTGTGCACCCATGTAGATTTGTGTATTTATCAAGGGGAGGGGGTATTGGGGCATGGGGAGAGGAGGACGAAGGTTCATTGCACTATTTATTTTAATCCTTCAGTGATGATTGCATTTCTCAACCTCCATACTGAACCTTATCAGTTGCCCCTTAAAACTGCTAGTTCAGGTCATTCAGTTGAAATTGTATTTGATTCTAAGGGTAGCTTTTCACAGTTCTCATTTCTTTTTCTCCTCCCCCTCCTGGAGGGTCTGAGGACCCCCATTGACTTGGGAAGGAACTCTGCCCTCTACCAGAAAAGACTAAAGGAAAGAACTCAACCTTAAAAAGAAAAGACAACCAGCCTATGAACTGCCTCCCCTCAAAATAAAAGAGGTCAGACAGAGATGGGAGGCAGGGAGCAGGGTCCTTTGTCATTCCCTTGTCATTCTCCTTAGAATAGTGTATTGAGAAGGTCAGCAATTCCGAGAAAGCCATTGTTTAGTGGCCTGTACACAGGATTCATGATCAAGCACATCTAGGCAATAAGTCTTAGCCTTTCTTCATGAATTTTGCAGGGAATTTAGTTTTTTGTTAGTTAGTTGTTTGTTAACTGTATCTTTCACTTGATTAGCAGGCCATTTGCTCCCTCCTTACCTGAAAAAGTAGATAATCTCAATACTCTTTGTAGTGAGGGGAGAAAACTGAGGCAGCCAGTCCAACATTATTAAGAGCTCATTATGTGGAAGACACCATCCTGAGTGTTTGACACCTATTTAATTCTCATAACAACCTCATGAGGAAAGTATTATTATTGTTGTTATTATTGTAATTATTTTTAAAATGATGATTCTTTTTTTTTTTTTTTTTTGACCACACCTCACAGCATGCGGGATCTTAGTTCCCTGAACAGAGATAGATCCCGCGCCCCCTGCAGTGGACGTGCGGAGTCTTAACCACTGGACCTCCAGGGAAGTCCTGAGGATTCTAAGGCGTTGAGAAATTGAGTAACTTGCCTAAGCCAGAAAGGTACTAATAGGTACCTGAGCTGGGATTTGAGCTCACATAACATTTGGCCCCAGAGTGTATGATCTTAACCACCATGCCTCTCATGAAAGGGAGGTAGAGCAGGCATTAGATACAGTGAGAGACCAAGAACTTAGAGACACCCTTTATAGTCCAAAGTATTAGAGCTGGACGAAGAGCCAAGTGTCCCTACATCTTTGTCTAGATTTCCCCTACTGACGCCATCTAAGGATTGTATATCTCTAGAAATGGCACCTGAAGAGCCAGTCCTCCTAGGTAACGGGGTACAGAGAAAAAAATCTCTTTCATGGAGTTGCCATCCTTGGGATGTTAAGGGTGGAAGGCACCAGAGCCTATGTGTACCTCATGCTCTACTAGATACTGTGTGCAATTAAACCAAAAAACAGTTTTGAACTTAGGAATCTCACAGTCTAGTAGGAAGCCAAGACACGGAACTAATGGGACCCAAAAGTTAATAGAGTTTTCCTTATTTCGGGATGTGCCTACCCGATGATTGAAAAAAAAAAAAGATCAACCAACTGATTATTTCATCTAACAATTTGTTGCCACTTTTCATCCTTAAAAAAGGAATGAATGAACCTCACTGTTGAAAATTTCAGAGTGAAGGGGAGTCCATGTGGATCAACAGTACTTTTTGAGGACATGCTTGCAGCTCAGCCGTGACGGACACTTTCAGATACAGACTTTTGGAGGCAGAGTAGTTAGCAGGCGGTGAGCACACGTGGTCCATCAGAGTGTGGATTGAGCCTGTGCCCTCAGCGTCCAGTTGCATGAGAATATTGTTCAAAGGAGGTGACAGACTCCATCCACAAATAAATATGGGCACAAATAGTAGTAAAAACAATACCGTATAGGAAAGTTTCATAGACATTAGGAGAGACAAAGCTATTATTTACAAGGACCTTATACTTGCATTGGAAATAATATGATGTAAACTTATTTTTAAAAACCTAGAGAAAAATATAAGACCATACACCCAGGTACCATGGGTGCATACTTGTGTAGGAGTGAAACTAATAAGGGGAAAAGCTAAATAGTTTTAATGTTAGTTTATGTCAGCATTTGTATTGTCTTCTCTTAAGATTTTTTTAAAGCCTATTTAGAGTGAGAGTGATGAACTTATAATTTGTTAGTTTATGGCTTCAGATGTGATCTTCTCTACAATAAGCTTGCCTGATGTGCTCAGTTTTAGGTGTGTTAGGTAGGAATGGGCATATTTACTTGCACAGTGTATGCTGGAAACCCCAGCTGGTCTGCCCACCTTTCTTCTGGGGCCTTGATTTTCCAAGTATGTTGAAAACTTGGGGCCATTTGCTGCCTGGTGCTTCCTACAATGCCATAGGGTATGTGAGACCAGGAACTGTGGCCGGCCTTTAGCAGCATGGCGGAGCCTTGCTGTTCAGGGAGTCTTGGATGTTTAGCGCCTGCAGGAAAATACAGGTAGTGGTGAGGCTACCCAGGTTACTTTTGCATACAACTGTGTATGCAAGAAACTATATACTGCTGAAAAAGAGGTTACGTACCTGATTTCAATGCAAGGAAATGTTCTGGGTTTTAGCACTACAAGAACCTTGGAAGACATCGGATTCAAATCTTTTCCAGGACAGAGATTCCTTCCGACAACACTCTAAACCCTTATCTGCTTAAACTTGCAGTAATGAGAAATTTACCAACTTTCGAGGCACCGTATTCCTTAAGTTGAAGCATGCCTTTCGGCATCTTTCCCTGGCTCTTCTTTATAAAGCTGCACAAAATAAATTGTTCTTTCTAAATCTTCAATAAACCAAAGTAAACTCAGACCACTGACCAGATCTCATATGGGCAATCTTTCATCTTCTGAGTTACTCTGCTTTTGAAGCTTTCTGTTTCATTTGCACATCTTAAAATGTGCAACTCAAAATTAGAGTAAACACCACAGGTGTCCTCAGACAAGAGCTCAGGTGGTAAGAAATGTGTCTCCGTTGAGCAGGACACCATGTCTTTTTTAATAAAACCCAAGATGATGTTAACTTGTTAGAAGCTCTGTATCCCCTTGACTGGTGGTTGTCAACTGGGTGGTTTCGCCCCCAGGGGACATTTGGCATTGTCTGGAGACATTTTTGGTTGTCATACCTGGCAGGGTACTAGAAGCATCTAGTGTAGTGGGTAAAGACCTGGAATGCTGCTAAAAATCCTCCAAAGCACACCCACAACAAAGAATGATCTGGTCCTGAATGTCAATAGATCTGTGGTTGAGAAATCCCCATCTTGATTACAAACATCCTGAAGACAAGCTTCACCTGAACGCCAAAACTAGAACTGAAAGGAATAAGGGAGTCAGAAATGCACTTAGTTAACAGTAAGGAGGAAGTCTAAGTGTGCAGAAGGGTGTGAGCCTCAGGCCGATACCCCTTCTGCAGCATTAGCCAGAAGGAGAGCTTTGGACCTTATTAGGAGGAGGAGACTGGCAGAAAGCTCAGTTTATCACAAGGGCATCAGATTGGTATGGCAAGTCTCCCCAGAAGGCAAGCCAGAATGTAAAACTGCCTCTACACCAGAAAGGAAGCAATAGTAATCATGTTTGCAAATTAAACGCTTAGCAGAAAACAAAGGTCTTGGTATAATTAGCAGTTTAAACATTCTTTGGTGGGAGGATCATCCTTGGGAACTGATTCAAATCTAAAGTTTCTAGGAGTGAGGAGAGTGAGGTGACATCAGAAGAGGTCACCTTTGTTATGAATCATTTAGCAAGCAGTAAGAGAGTTAAACACAGGAAATTTATTGATTTTCTTTAATAATTCAGAAAATGCAATTTAAAATGACATAACCGTGGCAAAAATGAAAATAATACCCATTTTGCCTAGAATGTGGATTAATAGGCATTTCCATAGTGGTTATGGGAGTAGAAATTGATATACTTTTCTAAAAAATAAGTTAGAAAATCTGCAAGGAAAACCCTAGCAATGCACAACCCGATGACTTGTCTCTCGGAGATTGTCGTAAAGGATAATTACATTTAAGGAAAAATATTTAGCAATAAGAAATGCTTATTTCTATACTGTTTTAGGGACCAGACTAAATATTTTTAAATGGGGATAGGTTAAATAAATCATGACATATCACAGAATAGAATATTATGCCATCATTAAAATTATATGAGAATATATTTATTGACATGAAAATATGGCATGCCCACAAAATTGTATTAAATGAAAAAAGAAAATGCACATATTTTTGTATGTAGACATTAAGTGGGCATTGCAGGGAAAGACGTGGATTAAAAATTTTTGTCTGCATGTTTGTACTTTCTCATTTTTGATACTAAGAGCTGCTTTTTTAAAACAAAAAATAGAAGTAATTTTTAAATATAAGAGTAATCTTAGAAAAAAGAAAGCCCATAAAACAGCCAAAAGAAATTTATACCACTTTAATAAGTAATTAACAAGAGGTATGTATAATAGACTGATGAAAAAAGCATTTTAAAAGTCTGAGGAAACAGTAAAATTAGGCCAGGTAATAATAATGAATGTCTTTGATTGCCCAGACTTAGGCAGGATATTATAAGAGTTGGAGATGAGATTTTCACAAAGAACAAAGGATTGTTTCCTAGAACAGGCAGTTCACAAGCAAAAGAAATGCACTCCTTCGACTGTTGCATTGAAGAGCTGATTCAGAAGATAATGGTAAACGAGTCCGAAACCAATTAAAAAGAATATTTACTGAAAGGGAAGGAGCAAATCTGATCATTGTTAGGACTTCTAAGTATTTAAATAGTATTGAGATGAGGGTTTAAAACAGGGATTAAAAAATCGAACAGCAATATAGGACCCACTGAGGGATCCTCTGTCTAGAATCCTACAGTGAATTGCATAGTCATCTCTGGATTTGTGAGCTCCCCTCAGTATCCAAGTGGTTAACTGCGGGGTTCAGACCGACCAGGTAAAGCATTTATGGATCAGTGCATACAGGCCAGGCATGGCCAAAAGGGTGTTAAGACTGTCTAAGGCGTAAATTGATGATCCTATGCTATTGGTTACAACTAGGTCTTACTGCACACGTCTTTCTATAGCAAAGAGGGCCATCCAAAGGTTGGCAGCCAAAAGGAACAGTTCAAACAAAATGTGAAACATCCTTTTCCCTTTGCCTAACTGTATAAGGAGGTCTCTGCATCTGGTACTCCCTGTGCGGTGCAGGTGTCAGAGCCTCCAGAGAGGCCTGTTGAAGTTAGAGAAAATCCAAAGAAAGGCTGCAAAGTAGACTTTGCAAGGAGTAAGCAGTAAGGAGAGGTAGGGAAGGAGAAAAAAATAGGCAAATTGGACGTAATGAATGTTGGTTTTCCTTCCAGGTAACAGAAACTGTGCTGGGCCTTTGCACAAGATACCTTATTTATTCCTCAAAGTTCACTTAATTGGCAAGACAAACTTGATATACCAATCCAATTTTTATTATTCTCAATTCATTTCGAGAACATGGTGTATCTCAGCCCCTCACTTTCTGGCTGTGTGACTTCAGGGAGTGATTTAACGTCCCTCTGTCTAGTTTGTATAATAAGTCTGAAAATCAGCATTCAAGAAGTGGTTGAACTCTGTGGTCTTGTTCACTCAAATCTGGGTGCTCTAGAATGAGGTGCTCTTGAAGTTTGAGTTTTGGCCAAGCTGTTCTCCCTCCCTTCACTTCACGTGGCTGGTAATGAGCTTAGGATGGCCTTCAGGTGGATGTGACATGCATGAGGCTGCTACCTACAGCTGGCCTGACTTAGTCATATCCCTGTGTTTCTACATGTGAGACAATCTGCTAGACTCATGGAGAAAAAAGCATTCCTCCCTTTGAGCCCCGAGCTGACACAAAGGCAAAGACTGAGCTAAATTGCTCCCATCAGCATTTGTTTTTAAATTAAAGGAACGAGGATTTGAAGGGAGTGGCTAACCCAGAGACCCCTTGGCTGAGGGCACTTAGAGGCTTATCTTTGCAGGCTCAAAAATGTAATTTTATTAAGGGAAAATAGCAGCCTAATGTCTCCAAATGTTTTAATTATTTATCCACCGCTGTTTCAACTTGTCCTCTGATGTTGGCTGTGAGTCAGATGCAGATTTAAGCAGTGTTTTAGCAATTATTATACCAGCATTAACTTTTCTTCTCTAATAGAAATCAAATCAAAGGACTTTTTCCCCTTGTTGTTAATTCATTTTTTTACAACAGGGCTGAAAAAATTAACATCTCAGGAGGGAAAATAAAATCGTAAAATAGTTCAGAAGGTCATAAGCATCCCTGTCAACAGAGTTCCAGGAAAAAAAAAAAAAAACCAACAACAACATATATTTGCACCTCCAAAACATAAGCTTCCTGGACCAAACGTATTTTGGAAGGAAGCAAAAGCCTCAACAGCCAAAGGGGGTGAATCCCTGCCTCCAAGACCGACCCTACCTGAGTTACTAAAGCTACTCTGTGTCTTAGTTTTCTTATGAGAAATAAGGTATGTGAAAATCCTGCTGCACCTTACATCATCTATTTAATTTGATTTAAATGACTATGTTTTGAGGCATCAAGGTATGGTTGGCACTTTGATGGAGCTGCACTAATCTATAATATTGTTTTAAAATACCAGACAAAATTACCTGCTGAATAGGAGCAAATTAAATCCTTTGCCTTCCTGAGTGTGAAGTATTAAATAGGGACACATCCTTTTCTGTCTCTAATTCCATACCTTGCTTGAGAAAGCAAAGAGAGGAAAAGTGGCTGTATTACTCCGTATGTGGAACAGGAGGCTCTAGCTTTTTGGCGAGAGAATTGTAGACCCTGAAGGTTGGAAGAGGTGTTAGAGGCGAGGCAGTGCACCCATGAGGTCCTCCGTTTAAATAAAGTGAAACTGACCACAGTTCTAGGGAGGAGGGCCAAGTTGGCCTACCCTGCATCTTTCACAACTTTCAGATCATATAGTCTTCAAAAGCTGTTTTTAAAAGAGCCCTTATTTAAATGATCGTCTACTGTTGCATAAGTTGTAGCCTTTTAACCATAAACTCATTTATAAGCTAAATTAGGTCAATGGTGACAAAAACCATGGGGAAAAGATTTATTGTACTTTAAATTTCAGTTAATCTAGATGTAGAGAAATATACTAAGAAATAAGTAATTCAAGATAGAAAGTGATGAAAGACACTCACCGTGGTGCTAAATCAATAAAATGTATATTAAATGCCTGCTGGGTCAAGGCATGGTATAGTCAGCCCTCTGTATTGATTGGTTCCACATCCTGGGATTCATTTGGAAAAAAATTGAAAAAAATTTCTAGAAAGTTCCACAAAGCAAAACTTGAATTTGCAGTGCACCGACAACTATTTACATAGCATTTACATTGTATTAGGTATTATAGGTAATCTAGAGATGATTTTAAGTATATGGGAAGATGTGCATAGGTTATATGCAAATACTACGCCATTGCCTATGAGACTTGAGCATCGGCAGATCTTGGTATCTGCAGGTGTCCTGGAGCCAATCCCCCATGGATGCCAAGGGATGACTATACTGGTGCTTCAGAGAAACAGACAAAGCACGATGTATGCTTTGACTCCAGGAAGACTTTCCCAGTCGTTTTTCAGTGTTTTCAGAGACCAAGGCCTTTTTGCAGAATATGGAGGAGTCACCACTGGGGCCAAGGAAAGTTCAAGAAAGCACTGCAAGACCAGGACCCCTGTTAACGGCTTCACTCCAAGCAACTTTTGGGGGAGAGAGCTTCCTCTCACTATTTCATTTGCAAAAGATTCTACTACTTTAAATTAAACTTTGAAGATCAGCTAATGCCTTTATTTTGGAGATGATAAAATATATAAGCAAATAGTATTATCCTATATACACAGTTTTTGCATTTCCTTTCATTGTTCGCCTTTTCTGTAAGAGCATAAATTCCTCAGAAGGAAAAAATTTTGTTTGCTTAACAGAATTTTAAAAAGCCACCAAGTTATGGCCATTGTTTTCCCTGTGGGTTGCTTGATGAAGAAATCATATACGTTTCTGTTACTGCCTCTATTTTTGGATTTATTTTGCATTGCAAGTCCAATAAATTTTAAGTTCTCTTTGCTAATTAAAATTAGATTTTTTCAACTGAAAAGAATTTACTAAATCCCTAATATAGATTCAGAATAGAAGTTCATACCAAGAGCAGGTAAGGGAAGGTGTAGATATAAAATAAGTTTAAAACATGGCCCTGCCCGTGAGGATGTTATAGTCTTGCTGGGCAGACAAGAGGAAAACCCAAAAAGTCACAATAAATAAGAGGAAGTTTCTTTATGGAAAAATTTCCTTTCTCTGGCTAACCTTCATGAAGTGAAGAGGATCAAATAGAAAGAGTAGACTGGGTAAGCAATGGGAGGAAGAGGTCATGTGAAAGAGAAGTAAAAATGCCAGCTCTTAAGAGTTTTTCCAACATCACAAAATATTAACTAAGGGGAAAAACTAGTACCTTTGGAAGACGTTGCTGCCAAGGGGCTTGGCATTTCCATAATGGTGGGGAAGGAGAGACATCTCTGATTTCCATAGTATTTTGTAATTAATTTGGTGCTCTTATGGAAAATTAATTGGTTTTTGGATAATGAAATAGAAAGAAATAGTCAGACTCTGGCATATTAAAAGAAATTCTCTGTAATAGACGCAATGTCAGCCTGATAATGTGGTTTTGCTCCCCCAGGTGCTCAGATGCAAGTTTCAGAGTAGCCCGAGAGAGCCTCAGAGGCTCAACAGTTAAGCAAGCTTCTCCCTTGCAACTAAAGCTAAGCAGATTAATTAAAACTTAAAAGCATTATGATTTAGTTATGAATAACAGTTTGCAGGTGACAGAGCTCCCCGTCTATAATTCACCATAACAAAATGACACTTGGGCTCGCTGCTGCTATAATTAGCTTTTGATATACTATTTCTTGGAAATTTCTCGCCAGCCACAGCCTGTGTGTTTCCAGATGTCCTGCACATACTTAAAAATGGTAAACATTAATTTATAGGGATGACAGCTGTGGGTCAAGTTTGAGGTTGATTGATAATTCCTTATTCAAATGTGTGCCTATGCGCCTTCATTTGTCATCCGCTAGTGAAACAGAAAGCCATTCTACCACATTCCTAGTTAATATTTCATTTTTTTCATAAATTATCTGTAAAAGCAAAAGCAATAGAATTTAGACCTTTCTTCACCATATGGCATGACATATTAATGGAGTGGAGTGTTTTAAAAAATTATTTTGCAGCCAGTAGTGTTGTGATTTGTTAGCCCGATACCTTGTATTTGCACAGTGATAAGCACACAGTGGGCACACAATAAATGTGGCCTAGTGACCGCAAGGGAGCTCAAAATGCTTTCTCGAAGACAGGCCGTAATTTCTCCGAGCCGCCGTCCCATTTTATAAATTAAAGAATAGCAGACCTGTGAAGTTTTCCTAAGAGGTGATAAAGTGATTCATCTCTAGGTCAAGTTCAACTTGAGGGTAGAGAAAATGACCCGTGCTCACAGAAAACGTCTTCTCTCTGAATTATTTATTGGGTTAGATTCAAAATGCACACCTGACCAAGCCTTCTTTCTCTTTGACTCCTTGTATGAAGGCAAAAGAGATCCCTGAAACATAAAGAAGAATTCAGTCATTCGGCTAATTGTCTTATCTGTAAGGCACCAGGTTGGTTGACTGAACTTTCCACCAAACTGGCAGACTTGTTTTTCAGTTTTGAAATGACAGTTTGTTCAGGATTTTGGTACTTTGGTACATAGTCAGAATGTACTGAATGGCATAGTCAGAATTCAGATTCAGGCATAGTCAGAATGCCTGAATCCCCACTATGAAATTATAGGCTGCAATTACATGACAACAAAAGATCTCATCGGGCTTCCCTGGTGGCGCAGTGGTTGAGAATCTGCCTGCTAATGCAGGGGACACGGGTTCGAGCCCTGGTCTGGGAAGATCCCACATGCCACGGAGCAGCTGGGCCCGTGAGCCACAATTGCTGAGCCTGCGCGTCTGGAGCCTGTGCCCCGTGACGGGAGGGGCCGCGATAGAGAAAGGCCCGCGCACCGCGATGAAGAGCGGTCCCCGCACCGCGATGAAGAGTGGCCCCCGCTTGCCGCAACTGGAGAAAGCCCTCGCACGAACCGAAGACCCAACACAGCCAAAAATAAATAAATAAATAAATAAATAAATAAATAAATAAGAAAATCCTTTAAAAAAAAAAAAAAAAAAAAAGATCTCATCAGTGCAATAAAGTATGCAATGGAACTAGTTTTAGCACTGTATATCCAGCTACTTTATTACTATAACCTTATTCATACAAACAAGGGACTAGATACTCTTATTGAGGCACCAGAAACAAATTGAGATTCAGGAAGATACTAGGCTTCCTGGAAACAGGGCAGATTTGTCATCTATGTTTCATAGTCACTGAATAATCATGAACAGATTATTCTACAAAGTATCCCTGTAAACCAGAAAATGTTATTTCAGTTTAAAGTTATTATAAAATATTGCCTATATTTTCCTGTGCTGTACAACGTATCCTTGTTGCTTATTTATTTTATAAGTAGCAGTTTGTACCTCTTAATCCCCGACTCCTATCTTGCCCCTCCCCACTTCCCTCTCCTCACAGGTAACCACTCGTTTGTTCTCTATATCTGTGGGTCTGTTTCTGTTTTGTTATATTCATTCCTTTGTTTTATTTTTAAGATTCCACATATAAATGATAACGTATAGTATTTGTCTTTCTCTGTCTTACTTATTTCACTAAGCATAATACCTTCTAGGTCCATCCATGCTGTTGCAAATGGCAGAATTTCATTTTTTTATGACTAATATTATACTGTATATATATATTAATTCCATATCTTGGCTATTGTAAGTAATGCTGCTATGAACATTGGGGTGCATATATCTTTTTGAATTAGTGTTTTCGGCTTTTTTGGATACATACCCAGGAGTGGATTGCTGGATCATGTGGTAGTTCTATTTTCAGTCTTTTGAGGATCCTGCATACTGTTTTACATAGTGGCTGCACCAATTTTACATTTCCACCAACAGAGTACTAGGGTTCCCTTTTCTACATTCCTCCCCAGCATTTGTTATTTATAGACTCTTTGATGATAGCCATTCTGACAGGAGTGAGATGATATCTTATTGTAGTTTTGATTTACATTTTCCTGATGATTGATGATGTTGAGCGTATTTTCATGGACCTGTTGGCCATCTGTATGTCTTCCTTGGAATAGTGTCTATTCATACCTTCTGCCCATTTTTAAATTGGAATGTTTGGGTTTTTGCTATTGAGTTGTATGAGTTCTTTATATATTTTGGATATTAGCCTCTTATCAAATATATCATTTGCAATTATTTTCTCCCATTCAGTAGAATATCTTTTCATTTTGTTGATGGTATCCTCTGCTGTGCAGAAGCCTTTTAGTTTGTTTATTTTTGCTTTTGTTGCTTTTGCTTTTGGTGTCAGATTCAAAAAATCATCTCCAAGTCCTATGCTGAGGAACTAATGCTTATGTTTTCTTCTAGGGGTTTAATGGTTTCAGGTCTCACATTCAAGTCTTTAATCCCTTTTGAGTTAATTTTTGTGCTCGGTGTAAGATAGTGGCCCAGTTTCATTCTTTTGCATCTGGCTGTGCAGTTTTCCCAAGACTATTTATTGAAGAGACTGTTCTTTCCCATTGTATATTCCTGGCTCCCTTGTTGTAAATTAATTGACCATATATGCATTTATTTCTGGGGTCTCTATTCTGGTCCATTGGTCTGTGTGTCCATTTTTATGCTGATACCAAGCTACTTTCATACTATAGCTTTGTAATATAGTTTGAAATCAGGGAGTATGATGCCTCCAGCTTTTTTCTTTCTCAAAATTGCCTTGGCTATATGGGGTATTTTGTGATTACATACAAATTTTAGGATTGTTTGTTTTATTTTTGTGAAAAATACCATTGGAATTTTGATAGGAATTGCACTGAATCTGTATATTGCTTTGGGGGTATGGACACTTTAAAAATATTAATTCAATATACAGGACTTTTACCTCTTTATTCTTTTTGATGTGATTGTAAATGGGATTGATTTCTTAATTTCTCTTTCTGATAGTCTGTTATTACTGTAAAGAAACACAACAGATTTTTATGGATTGGTTTTCATATCAAGCAGCTTTACTGAATTTGTTTATTATTTCAAAGAATTTTTGGATAGAGTTTTTAGGATTTTCTATATATAATATCATGTCATCTGCAACTAGTGACAGTTTTACTTGTTCCTTTCCAATTGAGACACATTATATTTCTTTTTCTTACCTAATTGCTCTGGCTAGAACTTCCAATACTATGTTGAATAAAGGTGGCAAGAGTGGGCATCCTTGTCTTATTCTTGATCTTAAAGGAAAAGCCTTAAGCTTTTCACCATTGAGTATGATGTTAACTGTGGGCTTGTCATATACGCCTTTATTATGTTGAGGTACATTCCCTCTCTACCTGCTTTGTTGAGATTTTTTATTGTAAGTGGATTTTTTATTATAAACATTTATCAAATGCTTTTTATGCATATATTGAAATGATCATGTGATTTTTATCCTTCATTTTGTTAATGTGGTGTATCACATTTGTGAATGTTGAACCATGCTTGCATCCCTGGAATAAATTTCACTTGATCATGATATATGATCCTTTTAATGTATTACTGAATTCAGTTTGCTAATATTCTGTTGAGGATTTTTGCATCTATGTTCATCCAGGATATTGACCTGTAATTTTCTTCCTTGTGTGTCATCCTTGTCTGGTTTTAGTATCAAGGTAATACTGGCCTCATAAAGTGTGTTTGGAAGAGTCCCCCCCCCTTCTGTTTTATTGGAAGAGTCCCCCCCTTCTGTTTTACTGGAAGAGTTTTGAGAAAATTTGGTATTAATTCTTCTTTGAATGTTTGATGTAATTCACCAGTGAAGCCGCCTGGCCCTGGACTTTTGTATATTGGGAGGTTTTTGATTACTGATTCAATCTACTTGCTAGTAATTGAACTGTTCAGATTTTTAAAATTTCGTCATGATTCAGTCTTGGTAGGTTGTGTGTTCCTAGGAATTTTCCTAATTCTTCTAGGTTGTCCAATTTGTTGGCATATAATTGTTCATAGTGGTCTCTTATGATTCTTTGTGTTTCTGTAGTATCAGTTGTAATATCTCCTCTTTCATTCCTAATTTTATTTATTTGAGTTCCTCTCTTTTTTTCTTGGTGAGTCTAGCTAAAAGTTTGTCAATTTTGTTTATCTTTTCAGAGAACCAGCTCTCAGTTTCATTGATCTTTCTTACTGTCTTTTTTGTCTCTAGTTCATTTATTTCTGCTCTAATCTTTGCTATTTTCTTCCTCTTACTAACTTTGGACTTCATTTGGACTTCTTTTTCTAGTTCCTGAGGTGTAAAGTTAGGTTGTTAATTTGACACTTTTCTTGTTTCCCACGGTTGGTATTCATTGTTGTGACCTTCCCTTTAGAACTGTTTTTGCTGCATCCCATAAATTTTGGTGTGTTACATTTCCATTTTTGTTTGTATCAAGGTATTTATTGATTTCTCTTTTAATTTTTTCTTTGACGCTTTTCTTGTTTCCTAAGGTAGGCATTCATTGCTGTGACCTTCCCTTTAGAACTGTTTTTGCTGCATCCCATACATCTTGGTGTGTTACATTTCCATTTTTGTTTGTATCAAGGTATTCATTGATTTCTCTTTTGATTTCTTCTTTGACCCATTGGTTGTTCAGTAGCATGTTGTTTAATCTCCACATACTTGTGAATTTTCCTGTTTCTTTGTGTAATTAATTGCTAGTTGCATACCATTGTGGTCAAAAAAGAAATGTGATACAATTTCAGCCCTCTTAAATTTATTAAGACTTGTTTTGTGGCCTAACATATGATCTGTCTTGGAAAATGTTCCATGTGCATGTGGGAAAAAGGTGTATTCTGTTGCTTTTGGTTGGAATGTTCTGTAAGTATCTGTTAAGTTCATCTGTTCTAACATGTTGTTTAAGGCTGATGCTTCCTTATTGATTTTCTATCTGGATGATCTATCCATTGATGTAAGTGGTGCATTAAAGTCCTTTGCTATTATTGTATTTCTGTCTATTTCTCCTTTTAGGTCTATCAATATTTGCTTTGTATATTTAGGTGCTTCTATGTTGGGTGTATAAATATTTACAAATGTTATATCCTCTTGTTTGACTGACCCCTTTATTATTATGTAACACTCTTCTTTGACTCTTACTACAGTCTTTGTTTTAAAGTTTATTTTGTCTGGTATGAGTATAGCTACTCCAGCTTTCTTCTGGTTTCCATTTGTATGGAATATCTTTTTCATCCCTTCACTTTCAATCTGTGTGTGTCCTTACATCTAAAGTATGTCTCTGTAAGCAGCACATAAATGATTATTGTCTTTTTATCTGTTTAGCCACTCTATGTCTTGACTGGAGAATTTAGTCCATTTACATTTAAAGGAATTATTGATAGGTATGTGCTTATTGCCATATTGTTAAATTTTTCTAGCTGTTTTTGTACTTCTTCTTTGTTCCTTTCTTCTTCTCTTGCTCTCTTCCTTTGTGGTTTGATGACTTTCTTTAGTTATATGCTTAAATTCCTTTCTCTTTATCTTTTGTGTATTTACTATAGGTTTTTACTTTGTGGCTACCATGAGGTACACACACACACACACACACATACACAGAAAGGGAGGGAGAGAGAGAGAGAGAGAGAATGAGAGAGAGAGAGAAATCTTATCATGTACATGACTCAGATTTCAGAGTTTTCAGTACCTCTATAACCATATTACATTAACAAAACCTCTGGCATTTCACACAAAATGCACTCTGGCAGGTGACTGGATATTGTGGAGAATACTGTCTACTACTCCACACAACATCCCCTTCTTGTGGACTCAAGAAGAATGTTCTCTCCAACTTAACACTGGGAGAAGTTGAGCTGCTTCTTAGTAGTTGCTGAAATGTTGCCAATATTTTGGAAACTTTAAATTATGCTTCTTTTGTCTTTGGACACTAAGGAACTCAGGAACCATTTGCCATCCATACTTATATACGGGAGTTTGTGTACACTTAGTATACTAATTTTATCCCATTTCAATTTACTTGTCTACCCTAAATTTCTCTTTATTTTTGGCATTTTCTCCTATGATACTATGTGTACTTTTTAGAGGCCACAGTTTTTTTTGAAAAACAAAGCAAAAATAGGGTAAAAAAAGATAAAGAACTAAAGGATAGAAGGAGGAAAATTAGGAGAAGAAGAGGGAAGAAAGAAAAAAAAGAAAATCTAAAATGGGTTGAAAAATTGTACAGTTGATTTGGGCCGCATAAATAGCTAAGGGAATGATTTACACACCACCACTACATTCTTAGCAAATCAAATCTTGGAATGCTTTTTCAATGTTCTTTTCTGCCAAACTTCTTTTTTTGTTGTTGATGTTGTTTTTTGTTTGTTTGTTTGTTTTTGGAGTTGCTTAACTTCTTGTGAACTTACTCTGATAAGAGTTCCCGGTGGGTAAGTACCACATCTCATTCATCTTAGCATTTCCCCAACCTAGCACTTTGTCTAGAACATAGTAGAAGCTTAGTAAGTAGGCACTAATTGAAAAACATCATGCAGTACTCAGATTTTTAGGATGGTATGAAATATTTTGGTACTTATTTAATGTTGGCTCTTTTAATTATTTCACCAGAAGCACAATAATAAGGTGAAAAAGAAACAGCTAGTGCTTATGGTGGGGGTGGAAGAGGGTTCTGTCAATGATTTTTCTTCTGCATGAAAAGGACACAGCTCTTTCAAATTCAGCAGCTGAGTGGATCCATATGCCTTCCAGGCAGAGTGTAGCCAGGGTAATGCTACAGATAATGTAATTAATTAACCCTTTTGTAGTCTCAGAATTTCAAACTTCTAGGTAATGGCATTTGTATAGTAATTTTCCTTGGTTCTATGTAAGATCTTTAACAGAATCACAAGATTTGCATTTAAATGTAAATGGTGGAAGGAAGGCAATGGAAGTTATTAAAATGAACACTTGATAAATTTGGATAAAAGTGGCTTAGTACAATAAACTGTATCTTACATGGTTATTTGTATTCAGGAAATCATTGGCGAATGCCCACAGTTGTGAGCCCCCCATATTTGAAAAATAAACCAAAAAATTCATGTGCTCGATTTCCCTAATTTTCTCTGCTTCTCTCCCCATCTCCTCCTGCTCCTCCTTCTTTCCCATTCATTCATGTCTCGAAATTTGAGCAGAACATTATGATTATAATTGTACACATTCTGAAGAAGTTTTTTTCTCCTATCCCTTACAAAAGGATATTTTACCCCAACTCTTCTCTTTCCAGCTGTGGAAATCAGTAGTATTAATGTGTCCAGTATTCATTTGTATTGATGAAGGTATAAATATAGCTATTGAATTGTGAGTCTTTAAACAGACATACTTAAAAAAATCTTCAATATAATCTTGCCCAAATGTTATTTCAATGCCAATTAAATCCGAAGACTGAAAATGATGGTAAATATAACCCTCTTATTTCACTTCTGGGACTGTACTCTTTGGCCAGCCTGCGGTCTTTTGCAGAAAATGAGATTGGTTGCCTCAGTTTAGTTTTCGAAAATAATTTATAACAAAAATAGCTTATGATAGTCACTTTAGTAAACAAGGATAGAGAGGATTTAATGAGTGGGAGTGCCTGGAAAACACTAAAATGACACGAAGGCAGAGGGTGTGTAGGCAGAAGAGGAAGGACGTTCTGTCAAAAGATACAGTAAATGTTTCATTCTAGGGGAATTTAATATATGAAGCAAGTAGACTTCATTTTAGATGAGTAGCAAACATATTCTCAGATGTAAGTTAATTTTCCTATATCAATGAGGCTTCCAGTTTGGCAATAGAATATGACTGTGAGTCTCTGAATTGACAGAAACTATTGTCAGGGAATTGACAGTTGAAGGCGCGATTGTTAAGATATCCAGAATTGGGAAATTGAGGGCTTGTTAAAATGTGGCCCCAATCCAGACCTTGTGAGATAATTGCCTACTTGAGCTGGCGTTTGTAATCAGTTGTGACCGTGTGCCACCCTTACATCCTGTAAGTTCAGGGGTTTGGATAGCTAGGGGTAAGCTGTTTATAAACAGAAAAGAAAATAGTTTTATAACATAAAGTTTCCCATGAATTTATTTGCCTTGGGTCACATTCTGTCATTCCTGATGTAACACATATGCTATTTACATTATAATCATATCGTTAAAGCTATAGATATCTCTGCAGATGTGGATAGAAATGAAACATTTCTATTCCTTTTGTTTTGTTCTTTCCATTGGGTATCCTGTTGTACTTCAGTCTCTCGTCAGATTGGAAGCTCTGAAAGCACGTGTTTCAAGTAGGAGGTGTCTCTTTGCTCTCCTCTGCAGGTGTCTGGTATCAAGCCACAAGCCCAGGGGACCTCCAATAAATAGACCTTTACCGCTACAACTGCAACTACCAGATATAAAGATCAATAGAATAAAAAACGGAGTCCTACTCCAGGCTCCATGGTAATTTTGTTTTGACGAAACCCCAGGGCCAGTAAGGAGGGATCTATGGGAGGGAAGGACTGGAGAAGAAGGAAATTTTACCTGGTTTCTTATAATGACAAAACACATAAACTTGTTGAACACAGAAATGCTCTTCTAAGCATCTCCTGTGGACTAAGTGGGAAGGAAAGAGAAAGAGATAGATTGCATTTCTCTTCAAATACACAGGTTTGTCAAACTCCTTCCTCCCATAATATCTAAGAAAATGAATGCAGTGTATTTCTTTACCCTGAACGTGGTCCATTCCATCATCATTGTCATTTCAGTAGAAATGCATTTCCCCTCAGAGGATGATTTAAATAAAAGATTCCCCACTTGTAATCCAAGCTCCTTGGCCTCTGTGTTCCATTTCCTTTTCCTTCACCTTTTCTTAATTTTTTAAAATTTTATCTTTGAACTATTTAGTTCAATTTGTGTTTAGAAAAAAGAGGCCTCTTTTATCAAAGGGAATAGAGATATGGTGGTTGGCTATTTCATTCACATTCTCCATCTAAATGTAATTTCAATGCCTTTTTGTTTTGCATTTTAACAAATATAGATATTTGTACAGAGGAATTTAGCTAATTTACATCAGTATCAGAAAAAAATACTCTTTGGGGTTTTTTAGCTACTAATTCTGCAAGGAAAGCTTGTTAGTGGTTTTAGGGTAGGATTTTAAAAAAAAGAAGAAAAGTGGGGTCATCAATGAAAGGTCTGCCCTGCTCTTCTGACTTTAAGGCCATGCCTAGTTTTCAGGTCTATAAACTTCTAATATCCTCTAGACCCTCCTTCAATATGTACAGAATTCCAGCATTTGAGCTACTGATATGATGGCTTGCAGATCTGTCCTAAGGATTTTTTTCTTAATACATAAGAGGTTCTGTGGAACATCAGACTTTCTCTAGTCAATACTTTTTTTATATATTTAAAATAGATAATCAACAAAGATCTACTGTATACCACAGGGAACTCTGCTCAATATTCTGTAATAACCTAAACAGGAAAAGAATTTGAAAAAGAATAGGATACATGTATATGTATAACTGATTCACTTTGCTGTACACCTGAAACTAACACATTGTTAATCAACTATACTCCAGTATAAAATTTAAAATTTTTTAAAAATACTTTTTTAAATGATAAATTTGTCAAACTCTAGGGCCTTGAAAAGGAGGCCTCCATGCTGCATTTTTCTAAAGTTTCCATTTCCTTCATTCTTCACTGTAACTATATTGTGTTTTCCTTTGACTTTCTTTCCTTGCTGCTGGGTAAATTGATCCTTCTTCATATTTGTTTCCCCAAACTCCCTCAACTTCATGTATCTCTTGGCACAGGGCTGCCTATAAGCACCTTAGAAAATAGAGCAAAACAAAATATTCAGCTATGTGGCTAATGAGGTAGTATAGTATTTATAATAGCAATGTCATAATTTAATTAAACAAATTGCATTATACCCCAAAATGCTATTTTACTGCTATTAAAATAATGATTGTAAACAATTTACAATGATACAAGAAAATACTTATTATATAATAAGTTATTATAGCAACTACAAAACTATGGATAATATAATCTCAACTGCATTCAAAAGTGTATACATAGAAAAAAGGCTGGAATGTAGTACACCAAAATATACAATGATTATCTTTGATCGTTCGGCTTATTTTACAAATATTCTGTCTTGAGCATGTACTTCCAGCACAAAGTACTGACAACCAATTTACTCAGAACCTACTGGATGTTTGGTACTGCGCTAGGTGCGTGCAGCTATTATCACATTTAATGCTTGGCACACACTGTAAAGTAGTTATGAATTTCATTTTGCATAGAAGAAACCGTCATCTCAGAAATGTTGTATAAATCATATTAGGTCACACAGCTAGTAATAATAATTATCATCCCCATTTTACAGGCGAAAACACCAAGGCCCAGAGAGATTAATTAACTTGCTTAAGGTCATCTTGCAAATAAGTAGCAGTATGGATTTGAACCCAGATCTTTCCGAGTGCAAATGTTGAAGTATTTCCAACATATCACACTGTCTCTCTAAAAACAAATAAACAATGACAATGGCAACAAAAAAAGTACATTAAAAAGTGTGATAAAGAAAGAAGGATATCCAGTAGGAAACAGAGGAATATTTTGTCTCTGCATCATTATCTCAGCTGGTTAGCTGTTCTTGCTAAGCCCTCTGATCATTGTTTGTAGATCTGTGTATTATGTATGAAACACACAATACCTTTTTCATAGTGTCTGTCTTCTGAGAATTTCAAAATTCACATAATAAATATTTCCTGATGTCTTAGTAAATGTTTTTTGTTGTTTTATCTAGTAATAATCCTTGTTTAACACAAATTAAACTTCAGAGAGTTGAAAAGTTTGTATCCATTCCCAGTCTGCAAATAATGCATGCTTGGAGATTATATTCATAGTGTTTTTTCTTGACTAATGGTTTCCTGTTATTGGGCTCAGAAAATACATATAAAAAGTGCAAACATTACTGGCATAAATATGGTATGTCACCAAAAACTGCTGTGGAAACTCAAAGATAGATAAGAAATAATGAGGTTTATAGATTCATTAGCATTTGAATGATGAAACATGTATATGTGTTACTTCTTTGATCAATACTGCCCTGGAGGGAAAGTACTGTATTTAATTGTCTTTCACAGACCTTCCACTGTGGACATCTGGTTGTTATGCAGTCCTGTAGCAGGACATTTCATTGCCTCAGTGTTGTTGAATTCAAGTTCCTATTTTATTACCAGCGATGGTATATGTTATGAGAAAAATGTATGAAAAGCCTGGTCAAAATGCTAGAAACACAGCCAGGAGGGTGCCTCTATTCTCTCTGCATTGCCTGGACTTGACTAGGAGGCATGCTATAGGTAAACATGTCATATCATTCTAGGTAGTTTTCAAATTTGAGTGATTTTATTATATATGTTGTTTTAATTATCTACATCTGTGAGCTATTTCATTAGATGAGTTCCACTGCATTATGAATGCTTCCTTGTCGTAGATGCCTTTCATTTTGCAATCTCACAAATTTGTGAACTTTGCGTATGCATAAAAGGCCAAGACAATGTTTAATTGTGGGGAAAAAATCAAGTGCATTAGAGGCAGAGAGACCTGGCATCAAGTGCTGACATCATTGTTTTCCAGCTATGTGATTTTTCAGGAAATTATTCAATCCATGAATGCGTTAGTTTCCTAATCTGTGAAATGGGGACATTAGTACCTATCTCATGGAATCTTAAACAAGTAGCACCAATAAAAAAGCCTGACTCATTGTGTAAATTATTTTCTTTCTCCCTTTTACCTCTTCTCAGTTATCTGTACTGACAAAGTATTTAGAGTGAGCTAGTATACATAGTAATAATCTAAAACAAAATTTAGTAAGAGTTTATTTTTTTAACTAGAAATGTATTAGATGATGTTTATGGGGAAGGGGCAGAGGTTTGCCTAGTTGAAGCGTGTATTAAAATTAGGTACCTCGGTGCTGGCCAGTTAACATGGAAGAGTGTGCTGCAGAAGCAAACACACGGCTGATGGGAGCTAGCAGCCAGTGTGGGATGTCAAATATACCCTGAATAATCTGTAAGTGGATAACTGAGAATTTCTTATATTCAGTTTCTATGCTTATGACCTGGTGGCACACATGAGGGAAGGGGTAATCCAGGAGTTAATGGAGGGCAAATTCTAAAATGCCCCGAAACTTATCTTGCTATAGAGAAGGATGCCGGTGCCTACCAGGTTTCTGCTTGTTAATTTCTGTGGTTGCTGCTACTGGGGAAATTGTCCTCATTTGCATTGTCTTTCAGTGACCTACCTGGAGGCAAACACCTGCAGACACTTTATGTTCATGGAAGTATCACTTGGGACAGAGACCCACATCCATTCAGAGCAACCAACTATGTTAAAATAACACTATGGGCAAATATTTCAAAGCTTAACATTTCAAATGGTCGCTTCACATACTATTTTACCCTCTCTTATAGCTCTTGAGTAATATATATCGCTGCCAACATAACTTCTTGGCCACTCCTTTGCCCTGTGTGTTTTTAACTTTTCAGATGGAATTCTTACAGAGGTTTAATTGTAGGAGTTCAGTAACTGCATTCACTTTTTTTAAGAGAAAAGAAAAAGTCCCTGGTGAAAGAGTGACTTGATTTCAGTGGGAATAAAAAAGAATAAAAAAATAAAGCAGAAATGAATTTGGAAATGTGATTAGTTATATGTTACTTACAAATTATGCATGTGTGCGTGATTACATATTAAAGAGAATCTGTTATAAAAATTATCATTTGTATATTGTACCATATATAAATTTGTTTATTCTAAATATAAGTATATATGTATGTATAATGAAAAATATATATTGTCCACATAATTATAATTTATAAATTTTACATTTTAAGAAAAATGGTCTGGACAGGAAAATTCTGAATGTGTATTAGCATTTTTTAAGAGGTATAAGTTTTTTAAAAAAAATTATGTCCTTTGACATAGAATTCAGAATTCTCCGAAATAATGGTTTGGAGTTGAAATGTTTCCTTTCTTGAATTAATGTTCAAAGTCTCGTTTTATTTAATTAATTTAATTTTATTTGTATGTATGTGTGTATGTGCTTTAATAGTTATAGCAAAATAGATTCAGCTGGTTTGGGATTACATGAGATTTTTTTTTTAAAGTACTTCTTCCCTCTGTAATGTCAAGATACTGTTTACACTGAAGCTATAAACTTTATGTTGGCTTAGTTACAGAGCTCACTGAAGGAGGAAATGAGTCATATTTAAAGAAAAATAGGTTAACAATTTTCAAAGTGATCATGACAATAGGTTTAGCGCAAATGCAGTCAAAATGCATTTTAATTTTAATACAAGCTTCAAGTAGGCAAACCTCTGCCCCTCCCCCATAAACATCATCTAATACATTTCTAGTTAAAAAAAATAAACTTTTACTAAATTTTGTTTTAGATTACTACTACATACACTAGCTCACTCTGAATACTTTGTCAGTTATTATGTTTTTTAATGGCTGAAATAACTAAAAAGTCTGTCTTAAAGACTTCTTTCTTTTAGGCAGCCATACTTAAAGATTCTGGTGTTTAGGTTTTAGCTTTTCATTTAGCGCCTTCTTAACCATGGAAATAAAGAATAAAATTTGGGGTATTTTATATACATGACATTCACCAATTAATCTTTTTACTGGTATCGAGAAGCATCAGGTAGATCCTCTAACGACTACTGGTGGTAGATTGGGTTCATGTGTATTTTGAAGATGAGGAAACTGAGAGACAGAAAGGAAATATTATGTTACATACACATGCAGAGACGGGATGTGGCCATACATATATTCTACTTAGTGATCCTAGGCCTCACATTATAAGAGCAAACAGCAGATGAACTCCCATTTCCAGTAAGACTGCAAAGCCCCTGGCCAAGACACCTTCATTCCTTCATTGCCGCGCAATAGCTATCAACCTGCTAGCGCCTGCATCTTTTCTCCTCAACTAGACTGCAGCTTATGAGGGTTTATACTTTCTTATTACCGTCCTACTCCACGCTGTCCAACATTCTACTTTCCATAAGGATCAAGTTTTATTAGATATTTGGTTGAAAAAAATTCCTGTGAGTATTGTAGTGCACATAGAATGATTTACTTTATAGAGTTAAAATATTTAAAGAAATGAAAGGAATACAGTGGATGCTAAAATAAGTGAGGCTTTTTAGAAATTATTATTATTTTTTAAAAACTTTTTATTTTATATTATTGGAGTATAGCCAATTAGCAGTGTTGTGATAGTTTCAGGTGCATAGCAATGATATCTATTGATGTGATTCATACATCTCAGAACTAAGTTCAGTATCACCTATTATGGCTTTTAATAATGGTTACTTTCTATTTTCTTCTAGGAAACCATCAGGTGTCTCCTGGGCCCATAACAGAATCTGCCTGCTCTTCCTGAGCAGAATTCAAGATTCACTGTGCTCCTGGGCTATAGCCACTAAGTGGGGAAGCTGAGGCATTTCTACTCCTCAGATCAGGTGAAATAAATCCTAACTTCAAGAGAAGAGTAGCTTGATTTTGTTTGGATGTGAATTCTCCATAATGGAGAATTGTAATAATCACATGTTGAATATATTTGCTGCTATTTTCATTTCCCTTGTATAGAATAATCCAGCCAGGGAGAGTTTGGGGGAAGAAACTGGAAATGTATAGAACTGCTAGGAAGAGATGCTCCAACCCCTCGTTAGAATTTGAGACCAGCTCAGCTGATTAGTGGATAGACATGATCCCTCTCTCTGATGGAATTCATGTTAATTTTGAAAATCTAATACCAAAGACTCATTACCCCCAAGAGGATGTGTTCTAAGTCAGGGTGCAGAAGAGGCCAATGGGTGTGCCCGGCATATCCCTCCCACAGCCCATGGGTGTATAGTAGAATCAGAAGTTGCCAGGATAAATTTCTCCCCAAGCAATCTCTTTTCCTAGTTTTTCCATGAAGAAACCTGACACAGATCTGAAAATATTAATTTCTAATTACCAGCATCTTCATTTGCAAGTTCTGTTCGTGTTTCCTTCTCCCGCTCCCAGCCCACCTGCTCTTACCCCTGGTACCTTTCAGCGAGGGGAAGAGAATCCAGGAGGGGAGACTGTGAACTTAGTCACAAAATAAGTCAAGGGAGAAATGAAGTACTAATTAAGAAAGCCTGGGTGTTATGCAAATGCTCCTGCACCAAAGGCAGCCTAATGAATGTGCCCGGAGTGGCTGGGCGTCTTCGCCGCGCTGACAGCTGGCTCCCAGGAAGGTCAGGCGCAGGCGGGCGCGAGGGAGCATAATCCTTCAGATTGGCAGCTCTGCCCCCTGGTCACCGTTTGATTATCTCCCAAATTGCTGTATTTCACAGAGATAATGATTTTTTATGGTCACAGATTTGAAGACAACTGCTGTATCCTCAGGGTTGTCGTTCTGCAAGGAGCCGCGGCTGCTTCCTTCAGAGGACAGAGAGGGGAGAGAGAGTTTCTTCTCCTTTTCTCTCCCTTGCAACTTCCTGGAATGTTTTCTTATCATCATGAAAGCAATACCTATTATTAAGGGAACCTCCCCAGTTCTGATTAGTCCCAACCCTTTCCCTGTTCCTTATCCAGTGCTTGGGTCTGGAAGTCTCTTACTCTCCTCTTCCAAGTGTTCCAGAACTTTCTCATACTCAGGAGAAGGATGCTGTTCTCTCTGCAAACCTCAAATTGTCTGTGCGTAAAATGAGAAGAGGAAGGTTCACCTGGTTTCTCTTAAGAATCATGTGTATGAGTGTAAGAGTGAATGTGGATGTGTGGGGGGGATAATTCATCTGCACCATTACTTGGGGCCCATCTGGGAGCTCAGGACGGAACAGGTCACCTCCGCTGAACCCAGGTGGAGCTTGCCCAAGGTGGGGAATGAGGCTGTGAGTTCTCTTCTTAAAATGTTTATTGAAATGCAGTTGATTTACAATGCTGTGTAAGTTTCAGGTGTACAGCAAAGTGATTCAATTATATATATATGTACGTAAGTATACATATATATATATATTATTTTTTAGATTGTTTTCCATTATAGGTCATTACAAGATATTGGGTATAGTATGCTGTGCTATACAGTAGGTCCTTGTTGGTCAACCAATATCATTTGAGTTCTTTTAAAAAGCCTTCAAGGTGGAAACTTTTGGCGGGGGTTCCCAAGTAGGATTTTCATTTAATTCTGATGTAAAAGCAATCAGGAAAAAAAAATGTTTAACCATATGATTACTCCCCTTGAAGACTGGTTTATTTAACATTAGTTAAATGATTACTTGTGAGCTCAGGACTAACAGGAACATACTTATTTTTCTTTAAGAGAGTGACCACCGAAGTTGTGAAGTTCCAGCATGAACTTGATTGTCTATTGATACTGGGACGTGACTGTAGTAATCTGAGCCCAATTTCTGCAAGGATGCTCTTCTGACCTGGTAAGGGAACATCAAGGTTTTACCACTGGAAGCGCTGCAACTTGGAAACCATCATGTTTCAGTTCAGCCTTAATTATTTCAACATTGCTGGCATTTTAATATTTATGAAGAAAAGGATTGCCTGGAATTCATATTTTAAATCAATTCTCTCATCTTAATTGAAGGAAAGGTAAACAGTGTAAATGAAACCCACTTGGCTTGAGGTCTTGCTGATGTGAATCTAGAAAACACAAATTCAAAGGTGGCTTGATTTTATCCTGTTTCCTATCAAATATTAATTTCCTAATATTTTTCATTATTTTTACTGCATTTAGTTAATATGCATTTGTTTTATTTTAAAGTATGAAAGTTATTTATATGTGGGGGTCTATGTGTTGATCTACAGAGCTGTCTTCAGAATTTAAAAAAGGGGATATACTATCATTTATCTTCCCACATCTGCAACTAAAAAAAATGCAAAACTGAGTGCTTCTGCTAGGTTGACTACCCACACATGCATCAGCAGGTCTAGCCATTTTTTTTTTAACCTGAAAGGCCTGTCTCTTCTCCCAGATAAGTTTAATTGAGAAATATGTTGCCAGCCTCACTAGAGAGATAAGATGCTTCCTTGGCATTTTGGTGCACATTCATATCATGAGTAACAAAGCCTGATTTTTTTTTTAGACATTATAATCGGCCCTCTGTATTCTCAGGGGATTGATTCCAGGATCCCTGCAGATACCAAAATCCATGGATACCTTTTACAAAATGTTGTAGTACATTTGGCCCTCAGTATCCATGGGTTCCAGATCCATGGTTGGTTGAATCCCTGGATGGAACCCGCGTATAGTGAGGGCTGCCTGTAAATTATTTTTCAGCAGTTTCAATGATTCTTCCCAGGTATTGCTCTAGGAGTAAAGGAAAAAAAAACATTTAGCAAGGTTAGGAGGGCAAGGTGAAGGGATTGGGATTGCTGTTCTAGATGGGCTGGCCAGGGCTCTTGAGCAGCTGGTATTGAGCTGAGACTTGGAAAGCCATGTGCATATCAAGGGGAAGAGTGTCCAGACAGAAGAAACAGGGGAGGTCATGCATGACTTGTTTGAGAAATAACAAGGAGAGCATTGTGTCTGGAATGGAGTATATACAAGGGAAAGGGTGGGAGACGAGAATTGGGCATGGCTTGGAACCAGGTCATAGATGTTTTATAGATGATGCGGGGAGCGTGGATTCTGTTCTAAGTGGAATGGACAGCTTTAAACAACCTTCTGCAGATGGATGTTGAGGATTTCCACTGTTCACAATGATGAAAACACTGAAGTGGACATCCTTGCGTATAAACCTTTGTATGTGTACGTTCATTCATCCATTAAATAAATGTTATTGAGCGCCCCTCTGTGCCACTGCTGTGCTAGGCACTGGGGATCCAGTTGTGGAGAGAGCAGACATAGTTTTTCCAACACAGAGCTCATAGTATATGGGGTATATGAGCTCCTGTATTTATCTTCAGTGCGTATTTTAATTATTTTTAAGGGACCAGTCTTAGAAATGAAATTACTCCATCAAAATGGATGCTCATTTCAAATCATACATACATGGATTACATATTTAAAAGTAAATATCCATACTGTTCCCAAGAAAAGTTGTACCACGGCATATACAGTCATATAGTTTCACTTCTAAATATTTAAAACATACCAATGTTATAATGCTATAAGGACTAACTTTCCACGTCGATCACTGTGGAAATATTAAGTGTATCTGCAGCATACATTTCTGAGTGGAATTGCTGGGTCACATGGCATGTTCATGTATAATTTTTTGGATAGTGCCAAACTTATGTCCATAGACGTTGTACTAAGCAGTGTATGAAAGTGTTGTTTCACATAAACTACCTGCCTCCTTTATAGGTGCAAAATGGTATCTGTGTAGTTTCAATTTGCATTTCCCTGATTAGGAATGAGTTTGAGCATAGTTTAATATGTTTTAGAGCCATTTATTTGTATTTCTTTTTTTGGTGAATTTTCTGTTAATGCATTTTGCCCATTTTTTTTTTTTTTTGCCCTAGTTTGTTGGTATATTTATTATTTATTTATATAAGCTCCTTGTGTTTTAAAGAAGTATGTGTTACACATAGGTTCCCCAGTTAGTAATCTTTTTCGTTTTGGTTTTACCTATTGGAAGTTTTTGCCACACACAGATTTTTTTTTTTTATTTTTATAGAATTGAATTATTTTATCTTTTCTTTTATGGGTTTAATGTTTGGTCTTCGAGGGAAGGTTTAAATGAGTTGCAAATTCTATAAATTCATAAGATTCTGGTTTGAGTTTATAATTATGTCTGCCTTTCTCTCTTCTTTTGAATTTAAGTTGTTTGCGGGCAGAATTTGTGTGAATTAGCTTGTATAAGTGGCTTTATGTGAACAAATCCATTTAATCCCCATAATATCCCAAAGAAGTTGGTACAATTATTATTGTCATTTTACAGAGGAGTAATCTGAGGCTCAGAGAGCTTGAGTCACTTGCTTAGTATCACACAGCTACCAAGTTAAGGTGTCGGGGTTCCAGATCATGTATTAGGATGCATGGGAGGCATAGTCAATGAAAGTTAATGGATTTTTCTGTAGAACAGAATCAACTGTTGCAATCTGTGACCATAGGATACCAAGTGTCACCATAATCACCCTCTCCCAGACCCCAACTCCCCTCCAACATAGATGAACCATCCCGAGACAGCTGTGCAAAAAGTATATTTTTCCAAAATCATATGTAAAAGAGTCTAAAGCTGAACTTATTGAACAATGTTTCTCTTTCTCATATAGAGACATTAAAAAAATGGGAATTCCTTCCCTGCCCCTCCTTATACCAAGAGAGGTTTGCATACAAAGCTTTCTAGACTTATCTGTGGGGTTGAACTTAAGCCATCAGCCAAGCACAAACCTAATGATGACCTAGAACTGGACAACAGTGGATTTAGGCATGGGCAACACCAAGAGGTATGAGTCATGTAAGTTCTTAAGCTCTAATGTGCTACCCATTTCGAACTGCATGACACCTGTGTGCTGCATTTGATTCGCAGCATCTGTATGGGCAGGGAAACTTAAAGGAGTCTTCAAAGAGGCAACATGCTGGCACTGCCCTCTTGAATGGGGTTTCTGGTTAACAAATTGATCACCTGGGCAATGTCATTCCATCCGAATACCCGTACTAAACAAAACTAAAAAGGCTAACTTTGCACATTTTCAGACAATAAATATATAAGTTTGTCTTTGTGGCAACCTCTGGGTTCCTATTAAAGGAACATCATTAATCACTTCATTCAATGTTGGCTATGTTTATCAATTTTTCACCCCAGAAGCATTTTTCTTATTTTTAAGTGAGTAATGCTAACTATAAACATTAGAATAAAATCACTTTACCTCCTTTTAACTCTAGACTTGACTTTTCTGTATCTAAGTATCCACTCTCCTATGCACAGCACCACTGATAAAAATGTAGGAAATTGACCCCAGTTTATTCAATGTATGTTTAGTGTGAACCTGCTACTTGCCAGGAAATCTGAACCCCTGAATTCCAGGACTCAGAGAGCTTTGGCAGGGCATCATGCAGAACTATTATAGCTTATTATCATTATGACATGTTAGGAAGATATAGAAGAGCAACTGAAAAGTGTAAGGTAGATATTGGAATTATGCTTAATATAATCATGCTGGAGACTTAAAATGTAAAGCTGCATTGAAGATTGATCTTTCACATAGAAATACATTTTTATTATTCTAAGTGCTTATGATGAGTCAACTGATACACTTTTAAAAATAGCTTTATTGGGCTTCCCTGGTGGCGCAGTGGTTGAGAATCTGCCTGCTAATGCAGGGGACACGGGTTCGAGCCCTGGTCTGGGAAGATCCCACATGCCGCGGAGCAACTAGGCCCGTGAGCCACAGCTACTGAGCCTGCGCGTCTGGAGCCTGTGCTCCGCAATGAAAGGCAACGATAGAGGCCCACGCACCGTGATGAAGAGTGGCCCCCACTTGCCGCAGCTAGAGGAAGCCCTCGCACAGAAACGAAGACCCAACACAGCCAAAAATAAATAAATAAATAATAATTTTAAAAAAATAGCTTTATTGAGAAATGATTCACATACATACAATTCATCCATGTAAAGTATAGAATTCAGTGGATTTTAGTGTATTCACAGATATGTGCAACCATCACCATGGTGAATTTTAGAGCATTTTAACACTCTCAAAAGAAACCTCATACACTTTTAGCTCTCACCCCCTATTCTCCCAACCCCCTCCTCCTAGCTGTAGGCAACTACTAACCTACTTTCTGTCAACATAGCTTTCCCCGTTCTGGACATTTCATATGAGTGGAATATATATGTGATCTTTTGTGACTAGCTTCTTTCACTTAGCATCGTGTTTTCAAGGTTCATCCATGTTGTAGCATGTATCAGTACTTCCTTTCTTTTTTATGGCCAAGTAATATTCCGCTGTATGGATATATCATATTTTGTTTCTCTTTTCATCAGTAATTGACACCTGGGTTGTTTCCACCTTTGGGCTATTGTGAATAAGGCAGCTAGAAACATTTGTATTTAAGTTTCTGTGTGGACATCTGTCTTAATTTCTCTTACATATATATCCAGGAGTAGAATTCTGAATCATATGGTGACTCTGTGTTTAATCTTTTGATGAACTGACAGACTTTTCCAAACTCACTTCACCATTTTATATTGTCTCCAGCAGTGTATGAGGATTCCAACTTTTCTATATCCTCACAAACAGTTGTTATTAGTTGTTAGTAATTTTGATTATAGCCAACTTAGTGGCTATGAAGTGGCATGTCTTTATAGTTTTAGTTTGTTGTTCCCTGATGGCTAATGATTTCCAGCATCATTTTGGGTGCTTATTGGCCATTTGTATATCTTCCTTGGAGAAATGTCTATTCATATACTTTGTGTACTTTGTAACTGGGTTGCCTTTTTACTATTGAGTTGTAAGAGTTCTTTATGTATTACGGATAAAAGTACCTTATCAGATATATGATTTGCAAATATTTTCTTCCATTCTGTGGATTGTTTTTTCACTTTCTTGATGGTATCCTTTGAAAAATGAAAGTTTTTAATTTTGATGAAGTCAAATTTACCTATTATTTTTCTTTTGATGCTTGTGCTTTTGGTGTCATGTCTAAGAACTTTTTGCCCAAACCAAGGTCATGAAGGTTTACCCATCTATTTTTTTTCTAAGGGTATGTAGTTTTAACTCTTATTTTAAGTCTTTGATATATTTTGAGTTTGTTTTTACATATGGTGTGAGGTAAGGGTCCAAAATTAATTCTTCTGCATGGGGCTACCCAGTTGTCCCAGCACCATTTGTTGAAAGGTTATTGTGTCCCCATTGCATCATCTTGGAAATTTTGTCTAAAAACAGTTGACCCTAGATGTATGGATTTATTTATAGACTTTCAATTCCATTCCATTGGTCTGAATGTCTGTCCTTGTGCTGGTACCACACTGTCTTGATTACAGTTGCTTTGTAGTGAGTTTTGAAATAAGGAAATATGAACCCTCCTACTTTGTTCTTTCTCAAGATTGCTTTGGCTACTCTGGGTCCCTTACAAATTCAGATGAATAGTAAAATCAGCTTGTCAATTTATATGTAGAAATCAGATGAGATTCTGATAGGAATTGTGTTGAGACTGCAGATAAGCCGGGGAATATTACCATTTTAACCATGTTAAGTCTTCTGATTCATGAGCAGTGTATGTGGGATCTACATGTCAGGTCTGCTTCTACTCAGAGTCTTTGCATTTTTTTCTTTTGATGCTCGCCCCTGAATGTTCCCTGACCCTCAGATGTTTCCTCAAATGCACCTTCTCAGTGAGGCCCTCTAGGCCAACACTTTATCCCTCACATGCACCTCTTTCCTCTGTTTTCTACATTATCTTATTTCTTAACAATTATCATTATTTATTATATTTTATATTTTTCTAAGCCCTAAGAATACAACAATGAACAAAATGAACAAAAATCCTTGCTGTCATGGGGTTTACATTCTAGCAGGAATACAGATAATTTTAAAAAAGAAAAATATGTAAAATGTGCAGAATGATAATAATACATCCTGTGTGAAAACTAAAGTTGAGAGAAAGAAAAACTATGTTAGGATTGCAATGATGAATAAATACAGTCTTAGACAAGGTGGCCAGAGGCCAAGGACAAGCCAGGGAGGCAGGTGGGTATCTAGGGAAAGAGTATTTGGCAGAGGGAACTGTATGTGCAAAGGCCTGGAGGTAGGAACAAACTTGGACTTTCAGAGAGCAGTTGGGAAACCAGAGTGGCTACAGCACAGTCAGACTGAACTAGGGAAGTGGTAAGAGGTAAGGGGTGAGCCAGCCATTTAGGGCCTTGTAGGTCATTTTGAATAGAATTCAGTGTTCAAGGAGATTAGGGATTTTGTCTAAAGGGACATACTCTGTATGTGGATTGTGCTCCCAAGTGTTTATGATAAGAATAAAGGAAGAGAAAGCAGAAGTGAAGCAATAACATTGTCTGATCTCTAACACCATAGCAGTGTTTTATAAACTATCTGGATATTTTAATTGACTGCATGATTGCCTCAGCTATCAACTGTGCCTAAATGGATACTAGTTATCTCATTTATTAACATAGAATATTTTAACATGCTAGCTTCCTCCCTCCTTCTTTGGGCCTGGAGGACTTTAGTTGGTTTACCTCTCAGGTCTGCTGTAAAACCCACTGTTGGTATGTTTGGTGAAGAATACTTCAGGTATCTTTGGGCCATGATGATATAATTTAATGCTAGCATTTTGATCACTGGGTTGTGCGTGGGGAACTCAATGAGAGAGGCACATTTTGAATATAGTAGATAGATAGGTAGATAGATAGATAAATAGATAGATAGAATCACTAATAGAAGCATGTGCATTTTTGATTGGTTAGTATCCCTATTTAGCCTGAAGTTCCTCTGATCTGGTGATAAAAGTGTTTGTTTTGAATAATTCCATGGCACTTTTACAAATTTAAATGTCCCCAGGACAAGGACAATTCAAACGTGTATAAACAGTACAGAATGGCAGGGCCTGTGGCTAAACTGGAGAATATATGCCCCGCCTACTGGCAATCAAATTCATATTTTCAAAAAATTCAACTCCGTCTAAACAAAAATTGACGGCTCTTGATTACTACACAAGGCTGGCACTCTGCTAAAATCATTATGCGAATTACCTCATTAAGTCCTCCTAATAAATTATATGAGGCAGGTGCCCCTATAACCCCCATTCTCCTGCTGTGAAAACTAAGACTTAGCAAAGATAAGTAGGTAACTATGAAGATGTAGAGTCAGAATGTAGAGACAAGCACTCTGGTTTCATAATCTATGTTCTTAATCACTGTAATAAGCAAACTATAACTGGCAGATAATCAACCAGTTATTTTCCCCCCCCATGGATTATGAAGAAGGTAGGATTTGAAAACATGTAGAGGAGCATTATCCTATAGATATAAATGCAAGCCACATATGTAATTTAAAATTTTCTTGTAGCCTCATTTAAAAGAATAAAATAAACATGAAATTAATCTCAATAATATGTATTTTTAATCCAATGTATTCAAAATATTACTATAATATGTAATCAATGTAAAAATTATTGATGAGTTAGTTTGTATTCTTTCTAATATGAAGTCTTGGGAATTGGTGTCTGTTTTACACAGCTCCAATAAGAGTAGCCACATTTCCAGGGCTCTGTAGCTATAGTGGGATTATGGCTACCGTAGTGGATAGTAAAGATTCAGATGATTGGCTGCATTTTTCACATTTAATTTTTCCTTCTAGATGATTTAATTAATCATCTAGAGCTGTAATTTAATTAAACTCCATTTTCTTAGAGGTAAAGCAGGAACTCCACCAGTGTAATAATTACAGGGGAGGAGGTGCCAGCAGGTGCTGTCTTCTGATCTCATTAATAAGTTTGTATGAACTCTCAGCACAAAGAGTTTGAGATCCTGTAAATTTATGGCCTAAGTTATATGGGGTTTACACATATGTACTGATGTTACCTAAACTATCCCTTCCTATAACATTCTCTTTATGAACCAGTTCAGTGGATGGAATATTTATATGCTTTTACTATGAACATAAGCATTATAAAGGAACTATGCTTTGTGCTAACTTAAATAGATTTGGAAAGCAAAGTGGAAAAACTATAACTTTATGATAAACGTTATCACCTCCCTTTAATGCATTATTATATTTTATAGTTAGAATGGAACATTGAGGCAGAACTTGTGCAGAATATATAAAAGCACTGAGGCATTGAAGGAGACCAAAAATTATATTTGAGCTTATTAATTTAGGAAAAAAACAAACAGTGTATTCTCAGACAGCTGCAACATCCACTCAAGTTAAAAATATGCTAACGCGTCAACAACCTCCAACCCGTAATCCTGCCAGGATAAAATTAAACAAAACAATCTCCCCCAAATTATTAAAGTCGAAGTCTTTAGGGGAATGCCCTATATTTTACCTTAAATTACTAAACTATAGGCATAACTGTGTAGCCACACGTCTGTGTACCTCTGTACTGTGTAACTGTATACAGATGTACCCCATGTTATGCAATGGTCTCTCTCCTTAAAAAAAAGTAGAGTGCAAATTCAATATTAAAAATCCTTTAAATGGACTAGGGGAGCTTACTATTTAAATTTTTTTTATAATGAGATTAATCACCCCCTAACTCCTCTTTTTGGCAAGGTAAAGTTTTAATATAGGATTTTTGTAGTTTTTAAAAATCGTGTTTCAGAAGGTATGGAGAAGAAAGAAAAAAAAACTAGTACTACAGGTACACGGTCTGGGATGTACCCACCCTGCACTGGATCCTATTCCATTTCACCTACACAATTCTATTCTTTTCCCTGTCTTATCATTATGCAAACATACTCTAGTTTTCCCATTAAAAGAAAAAATCCTTCTCATAACCCTATTTTGACTTTCGTCTACCACCATTTTTCTCCCCTTGACAGCAAAATGCCTGGAAAGGGTTATCTACTTGTGTCTCAGATTCCTCTCCTCAGAGCTGGTGAGTTCCATACTTTGTGAGTTTGTCAAAACATTTCCGAGATTATTGTCCTTAGTTTTCTATAAAAAAATAAGAGCTAAAAGATCAAAAGTCTTTTCGATATTAAGGAAACAGGTGCACAAATGTGTTCAGACATTCCTTTTCCCCACCAAAAATGTCTTGTTTCTAACTGTATTAGTTTGGTAGGGCTGCCATAACAAAAGACCACAAACTGGATTAATTAGAAACAGAAATTTATTGTCTCACCGTTCTGGAGGCTAGAAGTCTGAAATCAAAGTGTTGGCAAAGCCATGTTCCCTCTAAGGGTGTTAAGAAAAGATCTGTTCCATGCTTCTCTTCTAATTTCTGGTAGCCTCAAATGTTTCTTGTTTTGTACTTGGCTGTCTTCTCCCTGTGTCTGTATTCAAATTTTCCTTTTTTATAAGGACACCAATCATATGGAATTAGGGCTCACCCTAATGACCTCATGTTAACTTGATTACCTCTGTAAAGAATGCATGTCCAGATAAGGTCACATTGTGAGGTTCTAGGGGTTAGGACTTCAACATATATTTTTGTGGGGGGAATACAGTTCAACTCATAACAACCAAAATCTAAAATCTGGTTTTCCTTTGATCCATCTGTAGGGATACGGATCTCAAATACGCTGGGAAAGCTTGACCTGTTCTTCAGAAGAGGGTTTGCTGATTCATGTGGACTCTACCTAGATAATATGATTGTTCATAATTGTTATTGACATTGACCCTCCTGTCCCTTATAAAGAAATGCAGGGGTTTTATGGAATATGTTTATCCATCCATCCATCCGTCTCCATCTTTCTATCCATCTATCCAAATATCCATTTATTGTTTTCACAAAAATTATTGGGCACCTGCTATAGATTTAGTATTTGGCAAAGTACTGGGTGGGGTGGGGGGAAGGCATACACTGGCAAGATTCAGTCGTCTTTGCTTTCAGGAAAGTATAATGTAGATGGTAAGACAAGACTTAACATGGGGAAACTGAAGTAAACCAAACTGAAAGAGATGTCTTTTTGTAGTTTAAGTCATGACTGACCAAGTATTATGCTGGGAATATCACTCATTAAGACGTTAGCAACATTCTTCACAAAGCTATGGCCTGGGTTGTCTCCATATCAGCTTGCTGAAGTTTTGAATTCTGTTTACGCTAATCTTGTTTTGAAATTGACATCCTAGCTTTGAAGTCCTTGCTCCAGCTTGATCAAGCCTCACAATATTGCTTCTCTCCCTTTTTGGTTGAAGGTGAGGCAATCACAGTGCTACCTATAGGCTCAGCCCAGCCTAAGTATGGGACCAGTTCTCATGTAAATGGCATCAGTTCACTCAAGGTCTAGATTGTCCCCGACGGCCCATGACATATTCATCCACTGGTCTGTTTTTCCCTACTTACAGCTCTTGAAGGAAGTAGAGAAAACCTAGAAAGTATAGGGTCAGCCTTCTCCATGCAGTTTCTGGGGGCCCAGTGGTCCGAGGGCATAAGGGAAGATCTACTGTTTCACCCCTCATTTTCTACACTCCGTGAGAGCTATCCACCATCCTTTCAGTGCACTTATTTTCCACTTAAATTATCAGAGTTGGTTTCTGTTACTTCTAACAAAACATCTCTGACTAATGCACTCTCTACCTCCAAATCTCAGGCTTGAGAAAGTTTTAAGCCCCTCACGGTTCCTAAGGGACTAATATTGTTTATTGCCTCCTCCACATCCCTAGAAGGACTACCCAGGTAATTTCCCAGTGCCGTGAGAACTGCTCACTTTTTCCTCTTGATGCTTACCAGTATCTCTGGTATTCTTTATTCCTGTCCTTGTCTACCATTTATCCTTGCTGATAAGATACACTTAGATTATCCTTAGAATAATATCCTGGCCTCTCTTCCTAAGTGCATCCCCTTCCAATTCTCTTATCTAGGCCCAACATCTCCCATTTCCTCGGTCTTGACAAAATAATGTCATCAATTATTCTGTGTCCATCGATGTTACATTTCATATCTCCTCTTTCACGCTTGTGACTCTGGCTGTGCTTGCAGATTGCATTTGTTGATCATATTACCCTTGCCTGGTATCCTCATCCTCTCAACCTTAACCCAAAACAAGACCTCAAAATCACACGGATGATATCCAACCCCCATCTGCTTAATCTGAATCTTTGGCAGTGAGGCCCAGCAGAGGGACCATATATTTTTAGAAGCTCCCCAAATCATTTTATTCATAGCCATTTAGAATATACGACCTCAAATTATGGCTTTACTTTCAATGGTCTCTCCCTCTGTCTGCATTTAGAGTTCTGCATACTCAGCCTTGATTGCCAGTATTCAGCATCACTCTTGAGCCAAGGCATTTGGACCTTCATTCTCTCCAAAGAAGAAATGGTTTCTAACCTATTTTACAATATCACTGGCTAGTTCAGATCACCTTGGAATGGAACCGAGTTGAGCAACCAGAGTTGTTTGGGTTTTTTTAGGCTCTGGAATGATCTCTGTCTCCTCATTAGACACCTGTGTTCAATTATAAGCCCACAAACTTAATTGTTACCTATGTATCAGGTCCCCTCTAATACCCGTTCATGTCACCATCCTTCATAGCACTTATTGGCGGGTAATAGTATGCCTATTTTATAATTAGCTACTATACATTTGTCTTTTTCACTATAAGTTTGATGAAAACAGAGATTTGTTTTGTATAATGCATAGAACAGTGTCTAGTACATAGTAGATATTCAATGAGTATATGTTGAATAAGTGAATAAATGCATATCTCCATCTAGACCTTTCATAGACACCTCAAATATAACATGTCTAAAAAGGAATTATTATCTTTTCCCCAAATCTTTCCTCCTCTACAGGTTATCTTTTTTTTTAATTAAACTTTTTATTTAAGAATAACTTTAGATTTACAGTCATTGATCTGTTTACCATCTCTATGGTTTTGCCTCTTCCAGAACGTCATGTAAATAAAATCATTCAGAATGTAGTTTTTTCATACTGGCTTCTTTCACTTCGTGATATACAATTAGTGAAATAAATCTCTGTTTTTGCATGGCACGTTAGCTCACTCTTTTTCTCACTGAATATTGTGTTGTGTGGATGTACCACAGTTTGCTTACCCTTCACCTGTTGGAGGACATCTCAGTTGCTTCCAGATTTTGGTGATTTTGATAAACTGTTATAAAGATTCACACTTAGGTTTTGTATAGACCTACAGTCTGACACCAGTTGGAATAAATATCTAGAAGTGCAGTTGCTGGATAAGACTAGTTAGCTCCTTAAGAAACTGCCAACTCCAGGGACTGTACCATTTTGCATCACTACCAGCAGTGAATGAGAGTTCCTGTTGCTCCGTATTCTCACCAGCAATTGGTATTGTCATTTAAAAGAGATTTATCTATTCTAATATATACAGTGGCATCTCTGTTGTTGTAATCTTCCTTTCCCGAATAACAAATGATGTTGAGTATTGGTTTGTCTTGTTGAATGTTTGACATATGTGGTATACAACCCACTGTTTACCACCTTCTGTCCCCCACTATCTCACAGACGCTCTAAGAGCAGAGACTTGCAATATCTTATTCAGCTCTGCATTTTCTAAACAGTGCCTGGCACAGAGCAGGCATTCATTAAGTGTGTTAGCTGACTGGATGACTATCTTGGGATTGAAGGTGAGGACTGGTGGTCTTATTCTTCAGAAGAGAAGGACCACTGTATTTTGCCCATTTAAGACTGCATTAAAGCAGTGGAAGTAGGATCCTGATAATATGCTTGAAGAGCTCAACTGTCAAAAGCCAGAAGATAAACATAAGTCTCATTCATTCATTTATTCTCTACTATTTGCCAAGCACTATAGGCTCAGTGCTCTCCCCTTCCATCTCCCATGCTAGGGGTTAAAATTAAAGCTGCAAAATGTCTGCTTGCTTATTTGGTCTAGCATGAGACTATCTGTATTTTTAAATATGACATGAGAATAAAACTCATCTCTTTCCTTCTTCGTGAATAGGCTACACATAGGGTCTCAGTGGAATAATGTTTATTGCTGTATCCAACATTAATTATAATCTCCGTTAGGATTGCATTCTGTTCTAGAATGGGAGTCCATAAGAGCTTGAGAATGAGTTTTCAGAAAGAAACAAAAGGCCAGGAAAAAAAATCTCATCCAAAAAGCACACACTTAAGAACCTATGCCATATGTATCCATACGCATGCTGAGAAATCCAGTGATTTTTTTTGCTAAGTGTGTTGTCTCATATGCCTTCCACATAGTTTGTTTGACCACAGCATTACACAGGAGGACACACACATACACACAAACGCTCAAAGCTCTTCTATTTTAAAATTCCCCAAATGCCACAAGATCTGAGTTTAGGAACGTTGAATAAACTTGGGCCGTAGGGAGTGTAGAGAGGATCTGAATGCATTTTAACTGCCAAGCGAGTTACAAGTATGAGGCACAAAGACCCTGCTGGACACTGTCCAAAAGGGCTCAGGACCTCCATCCTACGGGACCCACTGTGAGCCAAGCTTAGTGCCCTAATGGAGTGAAGCTTTGGCTCCTGGTCATGTCGAGAATTACCTCAATACAGTTTTATTTGTGTCTCAAGAATTTATCTTTAAAAGAAAATAACAATGAGACGTTTGTCTTTTACTGGATGAGATGCTTCCAAGAGAAAGTATTGAAGTACTCAGAGGTGTTCATGAGTTTATCAGGTGACTGAAGTTTAGGAGAGAGAAACAGAGAAGGGAGAAAGGAGGAGGAAATGGAGAAAAACTCAATTTATAGGGATAGCTTTGTTTTTCCACTAGCAAATATTATATATCATCTCACCACCTTTAAGATGGTTTCCTGTGAATAACTTTAATATTTCTTTTATTCTTTGGTAATTATGATAATGTAAACTTTAATAATTTATTCTTTTTATTTAAACTCATGCTAGATCCAGAAACCCCTCCATCTACTAGTTGCCCTAACTCTTATAAATCATCTTGAGTTGGCATAAGTTAATTGAAGTCTCATGGGAAAAGCCTATTATGAATGTAGTGGATTCCAGTACCTTCTCTTTCTGATAACCTACTTTTGCAGTCTTCATTTTCATCCTGTGAACTTTTTGTGCTATTCTCCTGTTGCCTTGTACTATAAGTTCTCCCCTCTCATATATTCACATGCTTAATACTTTCCTCCTTCTTCCCTTTGTTTATCTGTTCTTTTACCTCCCTCCCTGCCTTTGAATGTTCTCATTTACCTTTGGGTTCTTGCTGGACAAAAGCTCTTTATCCTCCAGGCAAGCTTAGCATTAATGGTAGTGAGAACAGGCATTGGTCCTTGCCAAGGCACGTTCAACTTTTAAGGTACTTAATGGTTTCCGCATTATTTTATACTTAATTGTAGTTTTTGCTTCTCCCGGCTCTCATTAGATTATGCATGTGTGGATGATTCATCTTTGCATCTGCCAGAATTCCTGGACTATATTTCATGCTCCCTTATTGTCTGTTGGATGAATATAGGAATGAATGAAAGCACAAATAATGAATGTATGAATTTTACTTGTTTCCAAGGGACCCACCCTGACATATCCCTGGAGACACTGTCCATGGAGGCCAGGCCAGCTTTCCAGCCCTTCTATAAAGAAGCCAAGGGGCATCACGGCCCTTTTCAGCTTGGTTGGTTTTAGAACTACTTTAAAAAGTAATCCACTTTCATTTTTCATGAAATCCAGGGAAATCCTGCAGCATTGAAACAATCCAAATGAAAGTAAATCAAAGTGAAGTTAAAGTATTATCGCAGATATAAACACACAAAAAAGTTATTTGTCATTTTCCCACAAATTGGGCTAGAACCTAGATAGCATCTTGTATTTTCTGAGAGCTGACATTGACTAAGGTTTCTTTGATCAATGTATATAAGAAAGGAACTAGAAAGACCACACTTGGATAAGACAAAAGTCTATATGGACATTGTTTATTTTACAGTAGAACACAGCATAACTGCCAAACATTGAAGCAGGTAACTAGTAGTTCTACCAACTCATCTTTAGGTAACTGCCTTATATATTACATAAAAACAAATTTGTGTTCTCCTCTCATTAATTACATTTTATCATAATTATGTCATCATGCATATAAACTTGTAAAATTATTGTATTCCAAAAGTGATTTTTAAAAATTAATTTATTTTTTATTTATTTATTTTTGGCTTCGTTGGGTCTTCATTGCTGCACGTAGGTGTTCTCCAGTTGCGGTGAGCAGAGGCTACTCTTCGTTGCAGCGTGCAGGCTTCTCATTGCAGTGGCTTCTCTTGTTGTGGAGCACGGGCTCTAGGTGCGCGGGCTTCAGTAGTTGTGGCACACGGGCTCAGTAGTTGTGGCTCACGGGCTCTAGAGCACAGGCTCAGTAGTTGTGGCACATGGGCTTAGTTGCTCCGTGGCATGTGGGATCTTTCCAGACTAGGGATCGAACCCATGTCCCCTGCATTGGCAGGAGGATTCTTAACCACTGCGCCACCAGGGAAGTCCCTCCAAAAGTGATTTAACAGCACATTTCATGCCATTTATAAGCACAGACTCCTAATCATCTCAGTAAAAGAGATGTTAACATTTCCTCTTATTCTGGATTTCCTACTCTCTCATAGCAGACTGCCATCTCTTTGTCTCCAATGTTCCATGCACCTTAAAATCTATTCATGGAATAGAAGGTAGACTTTGGAGGAAACTGTGGAATGTATAGATTGCTATGGATTTTCCTTAACCCATAATAGACTTTACTTTTTCAATCTCAATTTTAAGTTGTAAATATATAAAATATTCTGCTATTGAAGTACCAAAATTAGAATTTGTCCTTAGAAGATATCTCAAACATAGAACAATTCAATGTTTTGCAAAATATTAGGCTTTCTTTTTCATGTAAATGCCACAGGCAGCACAGGATTCTGTGCCTGCTCCTACCTCTGTGTATTTCCTGAATAAACATCTAGAGTTTGATCATCTATCATCCGCGTGCAGCTCATCACCTTAAAGGCATGATTAAACTAGGGAATCACAAAAGCCATTGGTACAAAACACAGGTATATAAGCACAACAAAGGGAAATTTTCTGTCAAAGCAGTGCCAAATTAATTTGCCCCTCCATATTTAATCATGCATGATAGGTTTTATTGCTGCTTCTGTAATCTTACTTTTATTAAGACTGCTATCAAACGCAGAATTCAAGGATTTTATTACCTCAGGTGCCTAACAAATAAAAAACAAAACATATTTATGCATAGGAATTTAGAGTCATAGTTAATGAATTCATTTTTATTTTTACCTTCAAAGTTAGTCTACATATGTAGAAAATTCTTATGTGAATATCTTAATTTCTTTACAATGGAAATATAATTAATATTGGTAGGTGTGTTCATACTCCTTATCTTTAAAGAAGGATGCCCCCAAACCCCATTTGGCATAATTTCCTGAGAACTACCTGTGTGAAGACACAAAGACACATGGTACATACACTTGAAATGACAATAATTAGAAAGTTAAAATGACTATAATTGAAGCCAAACAGAGCAGATACTCAAAACAGAATACTTCTTAATTTTCTCCTGATGTTTATAAATACCTATATATTTAGTGTCTGCCTCTTTTTTTTAGAGTGTAAGTTCCAGGAAGGGAGGGATTTTGTCTTACATATTGATGTATCCTCGGTGTCTAGAACATTGTCTGGCATAGACAGTGTTCAATAAATATTGATTGAATGAATAATATCCAAAGGTACTCTGTAGCTAAGTGTAGAATGAGCAGTGCTAACCCACACATAGCCCCTGTGTACTTGGAATTGCCAGAGAAGACCTCAAGAAAGAAGTTATACTTAAAGTTGGATGGGAAGGATGGGTAGGTAACCTTTCACTTCTCGATTTACTTCTGCCAACAGATTAATACCCTGAAGTCATCAGTCATTACTGGGATGATAAATCCTTGGGCATATCAAAGATTCCTCTTTTAAAGAGTTTTACATTTTAGCATCTATTTTGACCAGTTCAGGCCAAAACACCATAGTAAACAAAGCAAAATAAAATGAATACTCAGGAATACATCATGCCTTAAATACATGCCTTAAATTATTTACTGGCTGGAGCCACTGATGGTTACACTTGCACATGACGATCCTGGCAGCGCATAGACCTCACTTGAAATGTTTCAGGGGACAGGTCCTGACAAAACAAAGCCCGTGGCAGGGCAAGTGTAGTTTCTTTGAATAACAAGTTTAGAGGGAACTTGGATTACTTTTTAAAGCAGTTCTAATACCAACCAAACTGGAAAGGGCCCATGATGCCCCTTGGCTTCTTTATGGGAGCGCTGAAAAGCTGGCCTGGCATCCATGGACAATGTCTCCAAGGATATGTCAGGGTGGGTCCCTTGGAACTCATACTACAGTGAAGTATGTTTGTATTCTAGACTTTACATTCACTCTGATTGTAGAAAGCAAGGTTTCAGTTCTGCTAAAGTCATAGCAGAGTCATGTGCCTTTATTATGATTAGATACCCTTATTGAGAACACATACATTTGGAGAAATGTGCATTGAATTTGGGAGAAATAGTGACATGATGGAAAGTACACAGATGCCAGGGTCAGACTGTCTTGTCTTTATGACTCCACTTAAATGTAACAGCAGTGTGATCTTGGGAGAGTTAATTAACTTTTGGTGACTCCACATTTTTTTCATTAAAAAAGAGACTATCTTTTTTTTTTTTTTAAATAAATTTATTTATTTATTTATTTATTTTTAGCTGTGTTGGGTCTTCGTTTCTGTGTGAGGGCTTTCTCTAGTTGCGGCGAGTGGGGCCCACTCTTCATCACGGTGCGCGGGCCTCTCACTATTGTGGCCTCTCTTGTTGCGAATCACAGGCTCCAGACGCGCAGGCTCAGTAGTTGTGGCTCACGGGCTTCGTTGCTCCGCGGCATGTGGGATCTTCCCGGACCAGGGCTCGAACCCATGTCCCCTGCATTGGCAGGCAGATTCTCAACCACTGCGCCACCAGGGAAGCCCAAAAGAGACTATTTTTTGTTTTTTTTTTTTTTTTTTTTTTTACACTGTGCAACCTGCTTCAGTGCCTGCAGCCTACGGGCAGAGGCCAGGCAATGGTTCAGGGCCAGTTTGCTCTGGCATGGGACACTATGAGAGGCCCAGGGGGACGGGAGACTATTTTAATGATAAAATATCTAGAGTAGTACTTGGCCCATGGTAGGGATTCATTAAGTGTAGTAGTGAAAGTAATAATAGCTATTATTTATTAAGCATTTACTATGAACCAGAAACTAAAATGTATTTCATATTTATTATCCCAATTGCTCCTCACAAAAATGCTATGAAATGAGTATAATTATTATCTTTACTCAACAGACTTAACAGGTCTGGGAACTGTGATTCAAAAAATGTTAAGTAACTTTCCCAAGCTCACAAAGCAAGAAAGCGGTAAAGGTGGGATTAAATCCAAGAAAAATGACTGAGCTTGAATCCAAGATTTCAATCACTTTGTCAAACTTCCTCTGCAAATAATAGGAAATTTGTATTAAATAATAATAATTAATGTGGTGTATTATTATTCTCAAGCACATTGGCTTGACAGCATAGCAAAATGGAAGGAGAATAATTAACTAAACAACCAGAATTTATTGAGTTACTCCTATGCTCCAGGTGCTGTGCTTTATACATTTTCTCACTTAATCTTCAGAGGTGGATATTATTATTCTGCATTTGATAAATGTTGAAACTGAGGCTTAGAGAGGTTAAAGCATTGGAACGAAGGCTCGTGTAAAGCAGTGAACGGAGCCACAAGCAAGAGAAGAGTTCAGAAGTGAAGAGGGGAGGGTAGTGATGGCTGGGAGTGTGGTAGGAGAGGTAGTCAGGGCCAGACGTCCAGGGCTGTGGATGCCTTGCTATGGACCTTAGTCTTTATCCTGAGTAATAGTTCGAAAACAGAGAATTAATATGATCAGCTAAGACATTTCTTTTAGGCTTTGAAAAAAAAGATTTCATTAGAAAACTCCATCAAAAACAGTCTGAAATGTGTTTTGCATTATAAAGTTTTAAACATTCTATTCAAACCAACTTTCTTTAAGTAAAAACTTGATGGCATCATCAAAGCCATGTTGATACAATAATTCCATTATCCTCTTGCTTGATGGGGAAAGGGCTTGGTTAAGTCTCACTCAGTTTGCCCTGAACAGTATGTCCTGGTTGGCGCTATTAACATAGAGATCCAGCTGCCTTTTGTCCTGCAGGGAGATGTACAATCATCCACTGAATGGTGGGATGGTCACCGTCTGGCCTATAGACAGGATGGGAAGGCAGATGGTGAAGCCTCCATCCACCCACTTCTTAACGAGGTCCCCCCTGGAGGGAAAGCTGGAGACTAAGTAGTTTTCTCTGGTCTTGGTGTTGGTGATGGAGACGTTCAGTCGGTGGTGGACCAGCTCATGTGCGTTGCAGGGGAGAATGAACTCCATTCCGCTCCTTGGATGGCAGGTGACAAGCAGGACGTGGCAGCAATCTTCCCTCAGTTAAGGCATATTTTAAAAAGATATCTCCAATATCAAGGTAGTGGGTCCCCTTAGATAGCTCAGTGTGGCACAGAGATATCAGTGGGCTGCCTAGATTCCCACTAATCATATGTCCTCCTCCTGGGCACTGAGAAGGACTATATTCCCCAACTTTCCTTCCAGTTATGTTGGGTCCACGCAACTGAGCTCCAGTAAAAATGATGTTCACTCCTTTCAAGTCTGACTATAAATCACCCTGGGCAGTACTTCCACACTCTTGTTTCCCTTTCCCCAATGAAAATGGTAGTTGTGGACAGAAAATGGATCCCTGGTTTATCACTTATGAGACTCCCAGCAGGACCACTGACCTTCATTGCTCTATGCAATATTAATTAAAAGGAGAAAACATTTTTTATTGTATTAAGCCACTGAAATCTGGAGTTTTATTTGTTACAGTTGATCAATACTTTTCCTTTCTAGCCTATCTTGACTAATTAATATTCTGTATTCTCATAGGAGGGAAAGTACTTCCTATGGTGTGCATGAAAGCTAAGGTTGACAAGGCATGTGATCTTGATCATTCTAGTTTTGCAGAGCAGATAGTATTGTTGGTTCTGGGACTTGTTAAGATGTTTCCTGAGAGCAGAGTGCTTTGATTCTGTCAATGTGACAGCCAGCCTCCAAAATGATCCCTAATAATCTTTGCTTCTTGGTATTCGTGCCTTTGTGCAGTCCTCTTTTACATGGAATTAGGGCTGACTTACGTGACCAATGGAATACTGTGGAAATGATGGTGTGTGACTTCAGGTAATAAAATGCTTTGCAGCTTCTGCTTTGGTCTCTTGGATCATTCACTCTAGAAGAAGCCAGATGCCATCCCATGAAGACACTAAGCAACCCCATGGAGAGGCCCATGTGGAGAGAATGGAGGCCTTCTGCCAATGTCCAGCATGGCCTTGCTAGCTGCATGAGTGAGCCACATTAGAAGCAGATATTCCAGCCCCAGTCAAGCCTCCAGATGACTACAGCCCTCAGCCTCCTGAGTTCTCCAGCTGATGTCCCAGATGATGTGGAGCAGAAAAAAGCCATCCCCACTGTGCCCTTTCTGATTCATGACCTATGAAACCATGAGAAATGCCAACTGATTATTGTTGTTTTAATTCAGGCAGTTTTAGGGCAATATGTTATGTTGCAGTATACTACGACAGCCACTAATGTCGGATGGAATCAAAGAAGACCCAAATAGGATTCCTGAGCACAAAGTGACCTGGAGGCCTGATTCTGGGCTAGTGGGCCTGTCTGCCTCTGGTATGGACTTCTGGCTTCTATGGTAGCTCTTCAGCAGAGCTGTGGCTGCTTTCCCTCTACTTATTCTGCCTGGTTCTAGGATCAACCACAATAGATAATGCTTGTGCTCTCTATGACTGGACAAAGAACCTGGGGCACCTTTTCTCATTGAATGATGAGCTTTCTAAGTAGAATGGCAAGACATTTCTTTTAAGGTGTGCTGTTGTTATTTAATCCCTAATATGAATTATCTTGAAAGTCAAATGGAATTAGAAAGAGAGTGTTAGCCTGTTTTAGAGACACGTTCCTTGTCACAGATTGAACTAAAATGAAATTTCTATTGGCCAATCCATTTTCTTTCTTTTAGAAACTGCAATTGGGTAATCATGTAGTGAGAAGATCACTGGATTGAAAGTCAAATGACTTTGTCTCAAGCCCTGACCATACCTTTTGACAGCTAGATAATGTTGAAGAAATTACTAAATATTTCCCTCACTATAAAATTCAGGCGATGCTGATGATACCTAAATAAAAGGAATTAGATTGTTGTGAGAGTGAGGGTAGGTAATATACTGGGACTGTTTTGGTAAAATATAAAAGGTTGCATCAATATTTTATTCAAAGGACATGTACTAAGTGTGTACTATGGTTCAACCACCATTCTCGGATTTGCAAAGGAGCAGCAAATGGATTAAAAGTCATGCCTTCATAGAGATAACATTATATGCAGGTAGAGTCATGTATTAGTTTTCTATTGCTGTCATAACACATTACCACAAAATTAGTTACTTAACGCAATACAAATGTATTATCTTACAGTTCCGTATCTTTGCAGTCCAACATGGGTCTCACTTGGCTAAAATCAGGGTGGAGGTGGAGCTGCTTTACTTGCTAGAGGCTCTATGGGAGAATCATTTTCCTTGCCTTTCCCGCCTTCAAAGAGACTGCCTACATTCCTTGATTCATGGCCTCCTTTCTCCATCTTTCAAGGTAGCACTATAGCACCTTTCTGACCAGTCTTCTGTAGTTGCATCCCTCTTTGATTCACATCATTCTTCTGCGTCCCTCTTCCACCTCTTGTAACTACACAGAGCCCACCTGGATAACCCAGGATATCTTAAGGTCCTTCAATTAATTATGTCTGCAAATTCACAGGTTCTGGGGATTAGGTTATAGATATCTTTGGGGGCCCTTATTCTGCTTACCACATAAAGTACACTTTAGTTGAGTTGAAATGCTCTAAGTGACTACTTGCTCTTCAGTTTATATCAATATAACCAAAATCATACAGCACAGCTTACAATTTTATTATTATTGTTTTGTACCCTAAGCTTATGCCTGACTTACAAGAATTAGGTTTTGATTAAGAAATTATTCCTTCCCAGTTCTATCTAGAATTTTGCAGTTGTTTTTCCCTTAAACTATTGGGAGGTAGAGGTGGAGAAGAACCTGACAAGCAAAGGAGAAAACCCAATTCATTTATTATTTCTATGTAAAGCCTGGGTGCATGATATCTTATTCATTGACCTGGGTCAGAACCAGTGTTGAAATCTCATTGCTGAGATGTAATGCTATGACCCTGAGGAATGAATTTAGTTCAGAACAAACAAGACCATCAGTGACAGTCACTGTCTATTTCTGGCACATTAAATCAAGATTTTTTGGAGTGTCAGAATCTGTTATAACTTGGATTGAAATACGACAGCCTGTCAAAAAATTTCCACAACTGATAACATCCCCTTGAGGTTAATAGACAAAATTATAAGATGGAATAATTTGTGTAATATAGTTCATAAATTCCTTGTCATAAAATCTCAGGGGTGGGATTTTATAAATATGTAGTCAGTTTTACTGCACCACTATGTAATACTTGATCCCTTATGCTTGAAATATATTTACAAAATAGAGTAAGACGCATTTCAAGTCAATTCAGTTTGATAAGAGTTTGTAAGTAATTGATGATACATGATGCACACTCCTAGGTGCTGTGGGAGGTACATTAGAGGAATAAAAGATGGCTCTCACTGAAAAGCTTGTTGCTGTAAACTATGTAAACACAGAAAATAACTGAAGAACATTACAAATCAATATACTCAAGCCCGCCATAGACCAATGAACTATGAAAACTCAGTGGGTTCTGGTGACATGATAAAGGCTGAAGGGATATTTAGGGACTCAGGATAGATGTTAAAAGTGTGGGGAGCAGGACAATCTAGGTGGAAGGAACTTTATGAGCAAAGTCCCCAAGATCAAAACGAGAATTTGACGTACATACTCTACTAGTTTATCACTTAGCTACTCACTGTAGGCTAGCCTGTTGGTTTGATCATTATAAGGTTTTGGGTTGTTTTTATAGTTTATATATTGCTCCATTTGTGCCTACAGTGGATTGTTGGCTCACAGACATGATGCATAAAGAAGACTGCTGTGAAATATGTGAGTAAAGATGATAAGAAGGATAACAATTTAAAAAATGGTCTTTCATGAGCTGAATTGTGCTTCTCCCAAATTAATTAATTAATTAATTAATTAAGGAAACCAAGTATGTACTTAGTGTCATAAATTGACAAATGACTTAATATACATACAGCACAATATTGTTCCTTGAGCAAATACTGTGTCTAGCCACACATTTCATCCAGGGCTCACAAAGTTCTTGGAAAATACATATTATTAGGTCTCCTTTGCTATTTGAATGCACACTCTCCTCATACACGTGTACCCTGTAGATGAATAAACCGAGGACTGGAAGGTCAAATAACTTGCCCAAGGTCACATAGAGAGTAAATTGAATTGGCAAGATTTATTATTAAATTTTCCAATTTAGACTTAATTTCAAGCCTAGGATTCTTTTGAGAAGGAGTTAAAATGCCACCCCAACAATCTTGAGGTTTGGATTTACATACATCCTTCATATCATGGCTTCAACTGAATATTAGTTGATTTATTCAAACACTCTACTGAATTCATGAATTTGTCAGATCAGTCCAAACAAATAAGCTGATTTTTCCCCAAGACACACCATCAACCTTTATGTTGAATTATTTACTGCATTTGGAATCCATTGTTCAGCAAGGAGCGGACCAAGGGTAAAATATATAATGAAACTAAGAAGAATTAAGGGTAGTAAAAACCCAAATAGCAGAGGATCAAAGATTGGCAAATACAGCCCTAGCCCCTAATCTTTCAAACCAAGAGGAGGAATGAACCCTTGGAGGAAGATGGCCCCAGTATTAACCTAGCAGTTTCATGGATCAGTGACACACACACACATACACACATATATAAAAGAAGATATAAATGTAGTGTTTGCTGTTTATCTATGATACACATTGTAAATAAACTGGATGTCATTACAATCAGGGAGCCAACCTAGTTGGCATATGGCAGAATAACAATTGTTTCCTTATATTCAGAAATTTCTGGATCATCTAGAATCTTCTTGGTTTTATCTGAAGTACTGTCTTTTGGAAATTCAGATGAAAAAGAGAGAATATTCTTGCTTATTTATCCCTCAATTGAAATAAGAGATAAAGGGAGGAAAGAAAAATCAGGGAGGTTTCCCTTCCTTACCCTACGTGCAGGTTTACTGAAAAATTTATCTCCGACCATGAGTCAGTGCTACAGATTCCGATGTGGGAGATGCCTTCAACTCATTTAAATTTGTCAGGCTGAAGAATCTTGGCGCTTTTATAGCTGGGGAGGAAAAACATTGGATCTTCCTTTTTCTGTTGTTCTAAGTAGGGTTATATATGGAGGGAAATAGATTTGGGGAAAAAATGTCCAAAGAACGTGACTTTTACTTACTTAGTTATTTAAAACAGAGTATATATGGTTTAAGATAAAATAGAATATCAACTTTAGAAGGTGTGTGTACGTAAATAATTTTTAACTTTGTGGATGAAAATTAGGATTTTACTTGAAGGGCTGTTAGAAATTATTCATCGGTGCTCTGCTTAGCATATTTTCTTGGAAAATCCACTTAGAAGAAACAATAGGATTTCATATCTTCAAATAAGATGCTTAAAAATAGGAGACTTTATTTAATTGCTTTTATACACCTCTTGCCTGTGTAAGGTTGTCCTCATCCTTGTTTCGTCCTTGGTAGTTTTTGGTCTAGTTTTAAGCACTCCTGGCTTTTTCCTGCTACTTTCCATTAGAACTACTTCCACAGCCCAATAGACTGTTAAGAAAGTTTGAGGGTTTTTTATATAATGATTTTTTTTTCTCTGAAATTCTTCTTCGTTTTTTTTTTTAAACAGTGTTTCTCCATCCAGTTATATCTCTCTTTAATTATGCTTTAGCTATGCCTAAATAATTCTTTCTCCACTTTAGTTTTCATACCCTTAGGTTATTTTAAGCAATCATCATGTCTCTCATCAGCTATGCTTTTAAGCTTGAAATGGCAGCCTTATTGACCGATGTTGCTATTTGAAATCTACTGTTTGTAAATATAAGTTTGTGATTGTAGGACTTAAAGCATTGGATGGGAGTAAAATATTTTATTTATTTACTTTCATTTACTTCTTTGTGCTGCCGAAGGAAAAAGGACAGAAAAAAGTATTTGCTCTGAAAACTGTAGAGGAAAGTGTTTGACTTAGTTCATTCTTTCTGTGATTCTATGAACATTTTCTCAGAGGGGGAGAATTTAGCTCCATAGTATTTCTTTATGAAAAATTACCCTATGTGTTTTCTATAAGAAGTAAAGAGACTTTTCAGAAAGGTGAGAGCTAATTTATAAACAGATCTTAATGCATCTGAGAGGTATAGGAGTTAAGAAAAAAGAAAAAACTGCTATATGTACTTACGTATATGTATTTCTGAAAATTTGTTTCAAACTGTATTTAGTTAATTGCTTCACTATAATACCAGTATTTTAGTTCCTTATGTGTTAAACACTGGAGTAAGAAAGAATAAGAAAGTCCTGGATCTTGCCCTTCAGAAGGGCATTCCACAGTAAGGAATAAAAACAGGTGAGCAGATAATAAAAATGCAAATGCAGTAAAGTGCCAAAATAAATGAGTAAGAACAATTTGGAATTTTAAAAAATCGATTGTCCTGTAGGTAAAGTGAAAAATTCTAAAGAAATATAATCATTACCAGCTCCCCCAATTACTTTCTAAATTTGGATATTTGCATATTAGTTTTTTTTTAATTGGGAGGGTAATTAAATTGTTGGCAAGGTATTCAGTTTCGTGTTTTTTACTAGAATTGGAGCTTTTATATGTCAGAGTTAATGTATAATTATATAAAATGGGAAGAAACATCTTAAAAAGACCACTTAAAAATTTGGTTCACAATTCAAAGAAAGTTTAAAAATGTTATTTAAAATACATCATAGCATCACACTAAAGAGAACTAGCCTCATTTACAATCTCATATTGCACTAAATTAAGAATTTGGTGTCATGGCAGCCAACTAATCAATATGTAGACACAACCCATTGGGAACATAGGGCAATAGTTAGGATTATGTTCACCATATTTCATCTAGATAATCCTGCTTTAAAAAGCTAGATATTTTAGATACTTTTTCCAATTTTTTCAATGTCCTAACCAAAATCAGGTTTTTGCCTCTGGCTTGAGCTGACCATTTATAGGTAAATTATTAATTGATTGACTGGATTATCACAAGATGAATAGGACCCAGCATTAAGTCCATTAAAATAATAGGAAGGAAAAACAGTTGGTCTAGTTATTTTGACATCTAAGCATCTAAATCAAAATAATATTTTATAGTTTTCTGCATAAAGGTCTTTTGTCTCCTTAGGTAGGTTTATTCCTAGGTATTTGATTCTTCTTGTTGCAGTGGTAAATGGGAGTGTTTCCTTAATTTCTCTTTCAGATTTTTCATCATTAGTGTATACAAATGCAAGAGATTTCTGTACATTAATTTTGTATCCTGCTACTTTACCAAATTCATTGATTAGCTTTAGTAGTTTTCTGATAGCATCTTTAGCATTCTCTATGTATAGTATCATACCATCTGCAAACAGTGACAGCTTTACTTCTTCTTTTCCGATTTGGATTCCTTTTATTTCTTTTTCTTCTCTGATTGCTGTGGCTAAAACTTCCAAAACTATGTTGAATAATAGTGGTAAGAGTGGACAACCTTGTCTTGTTCCTGATCTTAGAGGAAATGGTTTCAGTTTTTCACCATTGAGGATGATGTTTGCTGTGGGTTTGTCATATATGGCCTTTATTATGTTGAGGTAAGTTCCCTCTATGCCTACTTTCTGGAGGGTTTTTTATCATAAATGGGTGTTGAATTTTGTCAAAAGCTTTTTCTGCATCTATTGAGATGATCATATGGTTTTTATTCTTCAATTGGTTAATATGGTATATCACATTGATTTGCATATATTGAAGAATCCTTGCATTCCTGGGAAAAACCCCACTTGATCATGGTGTATGATACTTTTAATGTGCTGTTGGATTCTGTTTGCTAGTGTTTTGTTGAGGATTTTTGCATCTATGTTCATCAGTGATATTGGCCTGTAGTTTTCTTTCTTTGTGACACTGATGAAAGAAATTAAAGATGATACAAACAGATGGAGACTTATACCATGTTCTTGGATTTGAAGAATCAACATTGTGAAAATGACTATACTACCCAAAGCAATCTACAGATTCAGTGCAATCCCTATCAAACTACCAATGGCATTTTTCACAGAACTAGAACAAAAAAATGCACAATTTGTATGGAAACACAAATGATCCCAAATAGCCAAAGCAATCTTGAGAAAGAAAAACAGAGCTGGAGGAATCAGGTGCCCAGACTTCAGACTATACTACAAAGCTACAGTAATCAACACAGTGTCGTACTGGCACAAAAACAGAAATATAGATCAATGGAACAGGATAGAAAGCCCAGAGATAAACCCACGCACATATGGTCACCTTATTTTTGAGAAAGGAGGCAAGAATATACAATGGAGAAAAGACAGCCTCTTCAATAAGTGGTGCTGGGAAAACTGGACAGCTACCTGTAAAAGAATGAAATTAGAACACTCCCTAATACCATACACAAAAATAAACTAAAAATCTATTAAAGACCTAAATGTAAGGCCAGACACTATCAAACTCTTAGAGGAAAACATAGGCAGAACACTCTATGACATAAATCACAGCAAGATCCTTTTTGACCCACCTCCTAGAGAAATGGAAATAAAAACAATAATAAACAAATGGGACCTAATGAAACTTAAAAGCTTTTGCACAGCAAAGGAAACCATAAACAAGACGAAAAGACCACCCTCAGAATGGGAGAGAATATTTGCAAATGAAGCAACTGACAAAGGATTAATCTCCAAAATTTACAAGCAGCTCATGCAGCTCAATATCAAAAAAACAAACAACCCAATCCAAAAATGGGCAGAAGACCTAAATAGACATTTCTCCAAAGAAGATATACAGATTGCCAACAAACACATGAAAGGATGCTCAACATCACTAATCATTAGAGAAATGCAAATCAAAACCACAATGAGGTATCACATCACATGGGTCAGAATGGCCATCATCAAAAAATCTACGAACAATAAATGCTGGAGAGGGTGTGGAGAAAATGGAACCCTCTTGCATTGTTGGTAGGAATGTAAATTGATACAGCCACTATGGAGAACAGTATGGTGGTTCCTTAAAAAACTAAAAATAGAACTACCATACGACCCAACATATACTGGGCATATACCCTGAGAAAACCATAATTAAAAAAGTGTCATGTACCACAATGTTCATTGCAGCTCTGTTTACGATAGCCAGGATATGGAAGCAACCTAAGTGTCCATTAACAGATGAATGGATAAAGAAGATGTGGCACATATATACAATGGACTATTACTCAGCCATAAAAAGAAATGAAAGTGAGTTATTTGTAGAGAGGTGGATGGACCTAGAGTCTGTCATACAGAGTGAAGTAAGTCAGAAAGAGAAAAACAAATACCAATGCTAACACATATATATGGAATCTAAAAAAAAAGAAAATGGTTCTGAAGAACCTAGGGGGAGGACAGGAATAAAGACGCAGATGTAGAGAATGGACTTGAGGACACAGGGAGGAGGAAGGGTAAGCTGGGACGGAGTGAGAGAGTGGCATGGACATATATACACTACCAAATGTAAAATAGATAACTAGTGGGAAGCAGCTGCATAGCACAGGGAGATCAGCTCGGTGCTTTCTGACCACCTAGAGGGATGGGATAGGGAGGATGGGAGGGAGACACAAGAGGGAGGAGATATGGGGATATATGTATATGTATAGCTGATTCACTTTGTTATAAAGCAGAAACTAACACACCACTGTAAAGCAATTATATGCCAATAAATATGTTAAAAAAATAATATTTTAATGAACAGTACTTAGTCACTATGCCAGTGACTACATTGAAAAAGTTGCATTTTGTTTAATAGAATAAAACTGTAATTTCATCCCAGTACAAATCAAAATAGTAGCAAAGTAATTGCCAGCTTTAAATACATTTGTTAAGACATAATAGTTGATATTTTCAGAACACTATCTATGCGGTAATACTTCTATGGACAAGCTAAATTTGCATTAGTCTGCCTTACCAAAATAACGTAAATTTTAGGTCAAATTAATTAGAGGTCTTTGAGCATTTGGTGTACATAAAGGTAAAAAAATGAACTTGAAGCTTTGGAAGATGATGTTTAAGATTAAATGAGGAGTACTGTTATATTTGGACTGGTTAATATTGTTATCTGTATACTCTTTACCATATAGTAAGCACATGTTCTAAGGATAGTTTGGGGAATAGTTTAAAGCATAGTTTAAATAGATTTTAGGGTCTCAACTTTCTCATCTTAAAAACTGAGAGTAATAATTTGTGCCTTGCAGCATTGCTCCAAGGACATGATGGCTAGTGTACATACAGAACCTAGCACATAATAAACGCTCAACAGACAGAAGCTGTGGTTGTCAGAAATGTCTTTCTCACGTGCACATGTTTTTCTGAGGTGCAGATTATTGTCCCAAGTCATAAAACTCACCATTACATAGAAAGCACTTTAAATTCATGAAAGTGGGCAAATCTATAGGGAAACCGCTGAGAGGGAGACTCTCCTACTTTCAAAGTTGGCACTCACCCTAATCCGCCTCAAAAACCCAGACAGACAGCACCAAGGATGGGCAGAAAGGAAGTGAGGAAGGCAGACACCAGCCAGCCTGTGGTGCTACTCCCCTCAGGGCCAGCTCACCTGCCTCCCCGTGCAAACCTTTATGGGGCCTCACCCTCACCTCCCCTGCCATCACCCAAGCTCCACGTGAGGACAAAAGTGTCCCGTGGTAGCCAGACCATCACTCAGTTACTGCCACAATTATTCACCTACAGCAGATTCCAGAATTCTCTGCTCCTGGATTCAGGGGATGCGCTATAAGACTCTTCGAGCCTGGAGGCAATTAGCAGGAGACCAGAAAAAATAAAGATGATGGCAATCAAATTGTAAAAGCTGAAACCAACTAGCAATGTGAGGGTGAACTTGATATAGTTTGAGAGAGGGAAATATCTGTCACTTGTCTCTGTTTTCTTAACAAATGTGAACAAGTATTCAATAAAAATATTAGTTTTCACTTAGCTCTCCAAACTGTAGCCCCATAGCACAGTTGTCTGAGGTTCCCATCACTGGATTTCTGGGTTTAAAAGTGGAACTTTTTTTTTTTTTTTTTTTTTTTTTTAGTAAAACTTTCACATTTTTTTTTTTAAGAGTTATTTTTTTTATTGATTGATTGATTGATTGCTACGTTGGGTCTTCGTTTCTGTGCTAGGGCCTTCTCCAGTTGCGGCAAGCAGGGGCCACTCTTCATCGCGATGCACGGGCCTCTCACCATCGTGGCCCATCCTGTTGCGGAGCACAGGCTCCAGACGCGCAGGCTCAGTAATTGTGGCTCTCGGGCCCAGCCGCTCCGCGGCATGTGGGATCCCCCCAGACCAGGGCGCGAACCCATGTCCCCTGCACTAGCAGGCAGACTCCCAACCACTGCGCCACCAGGGAAGCCCCAAAAGTGGAACTTTTAAACAAAAAGGGTTAGTAATCAACTAGTCCTAAAGTTAGATCTCTAGAAAAATTATAAGTTCTTTTGGTATTGATAGTTTAAATTTTACTTACTTGAATTTCTTCAATAAAAAGAAAGACAAGAGAAAAATACTGTAAAGAGAAAATACCCTATTTTGTTGAATTAAAATGTATGATTTTTAATAAGAATTTCATATGAATGCTCCTCCACACCTAATCCCACTTAACTATTTACTTTCTATAGCAAAAAAAAGGAGTTATAAATACAGCTGAAAGATATGCTAATTATCTCAAATGAAAGACAAGTGACAGGAAACATGAGCTCAGAACAACACATAACGATACATGCATGTACACAGAAACCATTGCAATGCCTGATTCTTTTGGAAAAGTACCCGTCTAGAAAAGAATATATAGCGTAGGGCAGGTTTTGCCCTTCGTGCCTATGATTAGAGTCTTAATGCCATGTTGCCTTAAACCGTGCCAATTTCATTTCTACAGTGAAATACACTTTAGAGGATGGGAAGAAAACTGATTATGTAATCAAAGGGAGGGAGAAAGCCAAAATAATCCACTGTATCTCATGAAGGAGTAGAGGTTGGGGGTAGGAAAAACCTCAGAAAGCATTATAATAATGGTAGTTCTTTATTTTAAGTAACAAATAAAATAGCAAAACATTTTTTTCCCATCATAAAACTGACTTTGATCCCCAGTACAGCCATTGAGTGGAAAATTGAACCACAGTATAATTGCTTTCCCTGTGACCGATAAAGTAGTGTAACAAATTTTGTGTTTGAATGATAAAATCAGCAATTGGCCCCTAGCATTTCCCTCTGCCATTCCTCCAAGGACACTCAAGTCCCATCAGGCTCCAGGGCAAGAGAAAGGATGGAAGAACTAACTGTAAATCTACTCCAAGTTATTGTTGGATTTCTCTTGCTTGCTTGCTTAAGGAAATAAAAAAATAAAATAAAAATGTCCATGTTTGTCTTTAATGCCTAATATAAATCACTTCCGAATGTGGGGGGAAATAAAAACAGCTTTCGTTGAAAACTGATTACAGATGTAAAAAAAAAAATCTAAAGCCATAGTAAGAAAAATTATTTTACTCAAGAGCAAAGTCTTGTTAGAATGGGGAAATTGTCTTCGGAGTCCCAGGGACAAATGCCGCAGCTGTCTGAGGCAGAGGCACAGCCAGAAAGATGCAGGAAGGAAACCATTTGTGAGCTCATTATGACAGCCCTTAACTGTGGAAAGACACACTTCCACTTTCCGTGTGGAAGTTCAGCAGAGATCACCTGCCCATCACCACAGCTGAGTTTCCCAGCTTCTTTTGGGTAACGATCCCAAATGGCTGTGCCGGTTGTGAAATTCTGTGGATTCCTCTCAATTTTTTAATTTAGCTGGTATATTTTCCAGAAGAGGGTAAATTCCAAGCCCCTAGAAGAGACAGTGATGGTATTAGTGTATCTGGTAGAGGGGGAGGGGGGAAGAAGATCCCAGTGAAGCAAGGGCCGTACAATGAAAGCCTGAAAGCTTCAATCTGGGTGTCTGTGGAAGCTCATCTTGCACTGAAACACTTGGTTTGCACACCTGGACCCAGATTTGGTCATCTGCAGGTACCTACTGAAATTCAGCTTTACAAAAAGAAAATGTGTTTCTTGAGTAGTTCTTCTGTTTTGACCTGGAGATACGGCAACATGCAGAGACCCAAGGAAAAATGTTTTCAAAGATCAACTTCTTCAAATTTCACAGAAGCTCTTCATTTCATTTGGTGCGCTCAGATTAAAGCACAGTCCTGTAGGAGGAGGGGTTGGGGGAGGGATGGAGTTAGGGGAGGGTTGGGGTTAGCAGACGTAAGCTATTATATATAGAAAGAAAGCATAAACAACAAGAAAGCATAAACAACAAGGTCCTGCTGTACAGCACAGGGAGCTATATTCAATGTCCTATGATAAACCATAATGAAGAAAAGACTGTATATGTATGTATAACTGATTCACTTTGCTGTACTGCAGAAATTAACACAACATTGTAAGTCAATTATACTTCAATTAAAAAAAAAATAACTTAAAAAAAAAAAAGTCCCTAAAAGCAGTCAGCCAGCCTCTCCAGCACTTGGTACTTGATACAATGGAGAACCCTAACGGGCAGCCTTATGAGCAACTTTGTAAAATTATTCTAATACTTTTTTGTGTTTTCCAGATTTCTGTAGTGAGCATAAATACATCTGTTTCATAGTTTATATATACTTTGGACCTCTTGAGTTGTTTTTCTAATTTTAATGTTGGAAATTTTTAACATGTGTAAAAACAGAAGTGTCAGTATCCTGACAGACCCATCACTCATGTCCACAGTTGTTAAATGGAAAGCAGTGGAATCCATGGGAAACTGTGTCATCTCCGTGCTTTCACCCTTGCTGCTGCCAGAATACTGTACGTGGCAGACAGAGTGATCCTTTGAAACGTAGTAGGTCAGGTAGAATCCCTGTTCAGATCCTCCGCTGGCTCCCTGCCGTGGGTTGAATAGTGCCTCCTGTCTCCTCTCAATAGATAACATCTGTCCCGACTGCCGGAACCTGTGAATATGACTTTATTTGGGAAAAGGGTCTTTGTGGAGGTAATTAAATTAAGAATCTCGAGATGAGATCATCTTGGATTTAGGGTGAGCCCCAAATCCAATGACAGGTGTCCTTATAAAGAGAAAGGCAGAGGAAAATTTGGGACGTACAGACATAGAGCAGGAGGTGATGGGACGACAAGGGCAGAAGTTGGTGTGGTGTGTCTACAAGCCAAGGAAGGCCAAGGGTTGCAGCAGCCACCGGAAGCCAAGAGGAAGGCACAGAACAGATTCTCTGTCAGAGCTCGCAGAGGGAACCGGTCCTGATGACACCTCGATCTCAGATTTCTGGCCTCCAGAACCGTGAGAGAAAAATGTGCTATTGTTTGAACCCACCCAGTTTGTGGTAATTTATGATGACAGCCATGGGAAGCTAACATTCACCCCTTCACAGTTCTTTCCACGAGGCTCTACATGATCCGGTCTCCGTCCATGTCTCTCCGACCTTGTTGCTGTCTTTCTCAGCTCCTGTTGTACTGACGCTCCTGCTGTTCTTTTGGCGTGATAGGTTCACTGCTGTCTCAAGCCTCTGAACTTCACCTCTAGAAGGCATTTCCCCCAGATCTTCACTGGACTGGCTTCTCCATTTCATTCAGATGCCTATTAAATGCTGCTCCTTAGGGAGGCCTTCCCTCATCATCCTGCTTAAAATAGCCACTTCATTCCCCACACATCGTTCTCACTTCCTTGCATGGCTTTATTTGTCTTAATGTAGTACTTATCACCACCTGACAACCCACCAGCATTTTCTTGTTTATTAGTTTATTTTGTCCCACTTTAATTTCAGGCTCTTTGGAAGCAGGAAATATTCCTCCTGTTCACTCAATCTTCAACACCTAGAATAGTGTCTGGATCTGGAATTAATACTTGTTGAATGACTGATTTAACCTGAAATCTAGAAAAATTGACTTGGATATCTACGGCAGCATTCTATTTTGCAGGAAATGCATCAGTGGTCCACCTCTCAAGGCATGCATCCTCAGAGATCTTGGGACTTCATTGTAATAATTGTCATCTTAAAATAAACTGCCTCTCTGAAGCTGGATTCCAGGCAACCAGTTTTCAAAAACAAAAGGGGGACTCTTGACAAGTTTGCCTCCAGGGCAAGAGTGGCTTGGCAAGGCTCCCTGTGAAGCACACCTTGATTTATCCCATCAGGTATCCTCTTGGGCAGTCCCAGGGGGCGCTAGATGGCCATGGTACACCTGCTTCGGATGTATGTCAGTGATTCTCTAAGAAAGGAGAGAAGACAAGGATTGGAGTTGGTGTTTGACCACAAGGTGGAAGAAAGCGAATGGGATTAGGAATATAGTTCATTTTTTTCCCATGAGCCAAACGGTCACTTTCCTTGATGTCAAAAGAAGAACCAAAGAGGATGCATTGACAATTTAACCGTCTCTGGCTTAAGTTTTTTAAGAGGATGGTATTTGAAGATTCACCCTAGAGACCACTTGAAACTTACTTAGAATGTTGAGGGAGAGAATACTGCATGTTTCGGTCACCAAGAAAAGGCAATGGAAGTATTTAGAAATATAGTTAATTTTAAAGATGATGACAACCGCTAACAGAAACTACATTACCTCTGAAGTAATGAAGGACTTCAGCCAAGAAACTGGAGGCAAAGTCAAGATAAATGACAGTGTACCCAGTTGGGCAAATGCCACAGGGAACAGGCCGAGCCAGGATCAGTGCTATTTAACATTTTTATTTATGATCCGGTTGAGAGAACGAGGAACACAGTCATGAAATGTGCAGATGCTACCAAATTCAGAAGCATTGCAGATTCAAGGGAGAAGAGAGAAAGGAGACCAATGAGCGGGCAGAGAGAAAACGAATTTCCACTTGGAAGATCTACCAGAGGAAACACAGATGAAACACTGAGAGCAGTAATGCTGAAAAGAATGTCTGTTATTCCAAAAAGAGGACTCAAATTTAAAGTAAAGCTCTAAAAAGGTTAATTTGGGCTACCAGGAGCTCTAAGATCTCAAGACACCACAGGATGTGGGATCTTAAAAAACAAGACAGGGGAAAAAATGGAAAACTTTCTGAATCTCATTCCAGCTCCTTTACTCCTTCCAAGGGTGAGACTAGGGAGAGGTCAGCTGGCTACTTACAGGTTTCTCATTCTAAATATAAGGATCCTAGAAGATAGATCTGTCTGAGGTCCGGCTAACCCAACTCCAAAGGGTTTGACAAACTCATGTATCAAATTTTCCCACTGATCAACTCAGAGCTGGCTAACATTTTTATGAGGGTAAAATGAGACAAACCCATTTATTATGACAGGTGCATGGAAATTTACACTCTCAAGATTGAATAAAAATAAAAATAATTTAATTTTTATACTTACAGATAGAAGAATGGGGAACAAGAAAAATAGTAAAATAAAGGAAAGAAGGAGCGCAGAATAGTCCAGGCATATGAGCCCTAGAACATGATCTTAGGATAGTGAATGAGATGTTTTGAGAGGCTTTTCCCATATCTGATAGCCAGAGTACCCTAAATTTAATTAGTGATGTTTTCTCAGCCTCACCACAATGGAGATTTTGAGGCAAATGATTCCTTGCTTTGGAAAGGGGGTGATATATGACCTGAGCATTACAGGATGTTTAGTGGCATTAGGGAACCCCACCCTAGTTGTGACAACCACAGTTATCACCAGACATCGCTAAATGTCCTCCTCCAATGGAGAACCACTCAGCTGGATCAATGGAATTGGAGAAGCATCCTCCGAACCAGGAAGTGTTTCTGTGGCTTGCCAATAGAAAGATGCTTTTTCTCTGTATCTCTATAGACTCTCTATGGCCTGGTGGTTTAGGTAGCCTTTGAAGTTTCAGAAAGGATGTAAAGATATTTGGCCAAGTCACTGGGTTTGAGATGCATTTTTTCATTTGACTCCAAACAGGCATGGAAATGTGGAAAACTCTCCCATTTCCTTTTAGGACTTCAGGATACACTTATGGCTTTTAAAGCTTCCAACCTGCTGGCCCTGGGCTGGCCGATCTTAGGAGGGGGTGACCTACAGAGGTGACGCATGGTGGCTTCCTTTGGTCCATCCTTCCCAGAGCAGAGCATTGCCCTGTCCACTGAGATTTGCTTCCACTGAGCTAGTGTTTGATTTTGAAATGAAGGGTGACTGAGCTGCGGCCTGACCAGCTTTATGCAAACCCAGCTGATACCCGAGGCAGGAACTGGAGTGTGGCAGCACCACATTCCCATGGTCTGGATGCCCCCGACCTGCACTGTTTGCAAACACAATCAGGTGGAATCAGGATCACTGCAGGTCCTAACTTTCTGGAGCAACCTTGAGAAAGTATATGGGAGGGTTTTATATATTGATTAAGTGCAGTAATACGAATATGATTTTTGCCTCTAGTCAACTTCTTTCTTCGGAACACTCACAGCTGGGACTGAGAAAGTTTCTCTGATTCCGCTGATTACTAATGTGGTAAACTTCACGGTGACTGTTTGACCTGTGCCTTTCCTCCCTTTCTCTCAACTGCACCTCCCCCTCCTCCTCTGTTCCTCCGGAGAAAAGAGCTTTCCCGGTTTCACGGTGGGGCTCACGTGTCTCCGCAGCTCACCGCTGATGCAGTGACTGATGGTTGGCAGTGCTGCCTCTTTGACCTGGTCAACGTCAGAAGCTGCTCTCAAATCTCAGTCATCTCTGACAGCCTTTGAGCAGAGAAATGAGACAGCCTCCCTGACACAAAGGCTTCTGGCCTGGGGTAAAAAATTCCTTTGAAAAAAAAAAATTCGAACACTCTACCGACCACACTGCTTTCCATTCATCTTGTGGTCTGGCCCATCCATCCCTGACTCCACATTAGCTTTCAGACATTATAGCCTTTTCTATTTCTTGGAGGGCTAGCCACGGTAGCTCAGATGTTTGCACATTGTAATGGCTTTGTCCTGGTATAGCCTTCAGAGCAAAGAAGAAAACTGGGCAGTTTACACTGCAGCAGTGAATTTTGACTTTTGATTAGCAAAATGAGAGTTCATCTTATTTCTTACTATATTGCCCAGGTGTCAATCCAAATAATACGGGGCAAGTTACAAGGATATTTTGTACAACACAGGGAATATAGCCAAAATTTTATAATAACTATAAATGGAGTTTTTAACTTTTAAAAATTGTGAATTACTATAATGTACAACTGTAACATATAATATGGTACATCAACTACACTTCAATAAAAAATAATAATATGGGGGAAATAAAGGAAAGATAGGACCCCAGGATTAATATAGAGAACAATCAGTTTCATTGAATCAAAATGACATTCTGGAGTCTTTTGAATGAGAATATAGTATGTAAATAGAGGCAATGTATGTGATTTAACATTTAATTTAGTTTAACTTAGGCAAATGAAAAAAAAAAAAAAAGACCTGACTATTGGTCCTGATTTCTTTCTCTATTTGGTAAGTAAACTGTCCTGATAGAGTAAAGCTCCATTTCCTTGATCTCAGAATGGGATAAAATTCCTATTTCTCTCAATTTTAGCCTCAGTCCATTTATGTTTAAAAATGTCAAGTCTTTGAGATTATTTGAGGAAAATACCTTAAAATACTATTTATCTTCCCTTTGAGTCAGCCAGGTTGATAGTAATACTTTGCAGTGGCGTAAGTGGTTAGTCTGCTCTAGAGCAACATAAAACAGTAGGTGTAGATTTTTGCTGAGAAGAAAGTGCCCAGCTGGGGCTACACTTCCCAGCATCCCTTGTATCTAGGTGGGGTCTTGTGACAGAGTTCTGATGAATGGAAGATTAGTGGCAGTGATGAGCACCAGTTTAAGGCTTGACACATAAAAACTTCCCAGCAGAGTTGTCAGATTTCACGAATAAAAACAGAATACCCAATAAATGTGAATTTTCAAATAATTACATGACACATACTTATACTAAAAATTATTCACTGTTCATCTGGGCATCCTGTATTTTATCTGGCAACTCTATTTTCATGGAGGACCCTCTCTCTCCTCTCCTGATGTCTGTGCCCAGGGAGATTTTGGAAGCCACACTGAATCTGGAAGAGTCTCGACCTGTCTGTGCCCTTGACTGGCTGTGTGGAGCAAAGCCCAGCTCCTGCCACAGATTAGATTGTACACAAACAAGAAATTTACTCCTATTGTGTTAAGTCACTGAGATTTAAGTATGTATCTCTTTTAGTATATGTTAACTAATAAACATGCAATCCTAAAGCAGGAAAAGTTTCTTTGCCTCTTGCACACTTACCAGTAGACCTCCGAGTAGCATTCAGAGGGACTCAGAGGCCATCTTGTCCAAGCCAAGGCTTTTATAGAAAAGGAAGCTGAGTTCTCAACACAGGAATGACTTGGCCACAGTCTATCAACTACTACAGAGCAAGGATTAGAGTCCCCCATTTTTATCTCTCCACCTGATCCCCTTCCTACCTTGCCACAGGACCTTTCCTTGTATTCTCTGTTCACCACCAAACAGTGGACACCTACCAAACCCAAAATCGCCAGTGATACTATACAATTGCAGATGGTTCTTTGTTCCTCACATGGCTTGTCATTTATGTGAAAAGAAGGATGTCTGTGATGGCAATGACATGGGACGCATGTTATAGGAAAAATGGCAGATGCAGACGGTATCTAGAGCAAATGTTGCTGGAATTCAGAAGACAAAGGTATTTCGGAGAGGGATGTTGGGTGGCAATTGTTGAACCCGAACAAGACCGGACAAAAAGGACAGAACTTGGACCAGCAGAGAGGTCTGGGTACAGGGGACATTCCATGCAGAGGGAAAGTGAAGAGCTTAGGAACAGATAGATATTCACAAAACAAGACTTGAGCAACTAATGTCGCAGTGTCTTGTGGCTCATATGGCGAGTGGTCAAATTAGGGAGTCCAAATTAATATGATCTCCTTGGATTCAGTGGGACAGACATCTGCACTGGAAAACCAGGGGCGCTCCTGCCGTCTGAGGCTCACAGCATCTTGACCATAACCCCTTTAAGAAATCATAAGCTGACAGGTTGCTCTGGACTTTAGGGATGCACCATAATTAAGATACATTGTGATAAGATTTTCTTCTTTAGAGTGGAGACAACGCATACACTCAGTATTCTTCCAGAGGTTCAGGGAAACCAGTACCAATATTGTAATGTGGATTCTCCCGCTTGTTAATGGGAAGTTAAAAAACCATGAATCTCAGTGGGCTGGGAAACTGAAGGAGGTGAGGAAGCTTTTTATTTCCTCTTCAGATTGTGGGAATGCAGTGTTACTTGCTGCTGGACCGGAGTGCAGGGAGGACCATTCTCACTGTCAACATCCTCAATAATAATGTTGACTCCTGTGAGTGTGGGGCTTACTCCTTAACCCACGACCATTTTATATGGTTGGTTGGCTTGTACTATGATGTTCCATACTACACTGTATGATAGGGTAAGGATTATAGGATATTTAAAAAAAGGAGATAAGATGTTTGCTGAATTTTCTTCGAGAAGAAAGGCCACTCGTTATCTGAGAAAAGTCCGGATTTGGGTTTAAACACTGGACTGACCTTGGCACGCTAATCTGTGAACCCTTTTGTCCATCTAGATGTGGCTGTATTGTGCAGAGTTCATGCATTTTATCACTGTTTCGAGTTTCTAAAAGCATAATTATTACCTATGAGGTGTTATCTGAGAATAGCTGTGGTAATTCTTTTTGGTTGATTTGTGTAAACAAAAATGTTTAAATAATTTATAATTTAAATATTTGTATGTTTACAAAAATCAATAAAAATTGTTGTTGTTATTAATAGTAATTGTTATTAACCAGAGCTCTTTTTCACCCATTCCGTGGACATCCATGGACACAACGAATTTGGTGAAGCAGAAGAACCTGATTAAGATTGTGAGTGCTGAACACTGGAGCCTACCCGTGCTCTTTGGTGGGGTTAATGGCAGACTCTGGGAGGGCTCACGCCAAGGAGAACTTCCCAGGACCTCTGCTGCCAGTGTCCTTATCCCCACGGTGAAACAGAGCCACCACTCGCCTCTGCAGGAGACCCCCCAACACCAGCAGACTGTTTGGAACTTTGCAATTCAACAGTATATGGAGTGTAAGTGGTGAGAGAGGACATCCTTCCCTTTTTCTTGATCTTAAAGGAAATGCTTCCAATAATTCATCATGAAGAATGATATACAGAGTTATTCAGATCTGCTTCTTGAAACAACTTTGAGAATGGAGTCAGCTCTACCCACCACCAGAGCCTCCCATCAAGCCTCTTAGATAGCCTCAACCACCAGAGGGCAGACAACAGAAGCAAGAAAAACTACAATCCTGCAGCCTGTGGACCAAAAACCACAGTTACAGAAAGACAGAGAAGATGAAAAGGCAGAGGGCTATGTACCAGATGAAGGAACAAGAAAAAACCCCAGAAAAACAACTAAATGAAGTGGAGATAGGCAACCTTCCAGAAAAAGAATTCAGAATAATGATAGTGAAGATGATCCAGGACCTCGGAATAAGAATGGAGGCAAAGATTGAGAAGATGCAAGAAATGATTAACAAAGACCTAGAAGAATTAAAGAACAAACAAACAGAGATGACCAATACAATAACTGAAATGAAAACTACACTAGAAGGAATCAATAGCAGAATAACTGAGGCAGAAGAACGCATAAGTGACCTGGAAGACAGAATGGTGGAATTCACTGCTGCGGAACAGACTAAAGAAAAAAGAATAAAAAGAAATGAAGACAGCCTAAGAGACCTCTGGGACAACATTAAACGCAACAACATTCGCATTATAGGGGTCCCAGAAGGAGAAGAGAGAGAGAAAGGACCAGAGAAAATATTTGAAGAGATTATAATCGAAAACTTCCCTAACATGGGAAAGGAAATAGCCACCCAAGTCCAGGAAGCGCAGAGAGTCCCATACAGAATAAACCCAAGGAGAAACACGCCGAGACACATAGTAATCAAAGTGGCAAAAATTAAAGACAAAGAAAAATTATTGAAAGCAGCAAGGGAAAAACGACAAATAACATACAAGGGAACCCCCATAAGGTTAACAGCTGATTTCTCAGCAGAAACTCTGCAAGCCAGAAGGGAGTGGCATGAAATACTTAAAGTGATGAAAGGGAAGAACCTACAACCAAGATTACTCTACCCAGCAAGGATCTCATTTAGATTTGATGGAGAAATCAAAAGCTTTACAGACAAGCAAAAGCTAAGAGAATTCAGCACCACCAAACCAGCTCTACAACAAATGCTAAAGGAACTTCTCTAAGTGGGAAACACAAGAGAAGAAAAGGACCTACAAAAACAAACCCAAAACAATTAAGAAAATGGTCATAGGAACATACATATCGATAATTACCTTAAACGTGAATGGATTAAATGCCCCAACCAAAAGACATAGACTGGCTGAATGGATACAAAAACAAGACCCATATATATGCTGTCTACAAGAGACCCACTTCAGACCTAGGGACACATACAGACTGAAAGTGAGGGGATGGAAAAAGATATTCCATGCAAATGGAAATCAAAAGAAAGCTGGAGTAGCTATACTCATATCAGATAAAATAGACTTTAAAATAAAGAATGTTACAAGAGACAAGGAAGGACACTACATAATGATCCAGGGATCAATCCAAGAAGAAGATATAACAATTATAAATATATATGCACCCAACATAGGAGCACCTCAATACATAAGGCAACTGCTAACAGCTATAAAAGAGGAAATCGACAGTAACACAATAATAGTGGGGGACTTTAACACCTCACTTACACCAATGGACAGATCATCCAAAATGAAAATAAATAAGGAAACAGAAGCTTTAAATGACACAATAGACCAGATAGATTTAATTGATATATATAGGACATTCCATCCAAAAACGGCAGATTACACGTTCTTCTCAAGTGCACACGGAACATTCTCCAGGATAGATCACATCTTGGGTCACAAATCAAGCCTCAGTAAATTTAAGAAAATTGAAATCATATCAAGCATCTTTTCTGACCACAACGCTATGAGATTAGAAATGAATTACAGGGAAAAAAACGTAAAAAAGACAAACACATGGAGGCTAAACAATACGTTACTAAATAACCAAGAGATCACTGAAGAAATCAAACAGGAAATAAAAAAATACCTAGAGACAAATGACAATGAAAACACGACGACCCAAAACCTATGGGATGCAGCAAAAGCGGTTCTAAGAGGGAAGTTTATAGCTATACAAGCCTACCTAAAGAAACAAGAAAAATCTCAAGTAAACAATCTAACTTTACACCTAAAGAAACTAGAGAAAGAAGAACAAACAAAACCCAAAGTTAGCAGAAGGAAAGAAATCATAAAGATCAGAGCAGAAATAAATGAAATAGAAACAAAGAAAACAATAGCAAAGATCAATAAAACTAAAAGTTGGTTCTTTGAGAAGATAAACAAAATTGATAAGCCATTAGCCAGACTCATCAAGAAAAAGAGGGAGAGGACTCAAATCAATAAAATCAGAAATGAAAAAGGAGAAGTTACAACAGACACCGCAGAAATACAAAACATCCTAAGAGACTACTACAAGCAACTTTATGCCAATAAAATGGACAACCTGGAAGAAATGGACAAATTCTTAGAAAGGTATAACCTTCCAAGACTGAACCAGGAAGAAACAGAAAATATCAACAGACCAATCACAAGTAATGAAATTGAAACTGTGATTAAAAATCTTCCAACAAACAAAAGTCCAGGACCAGATGGCTTCACAGGTGAATTCTATCAAACATTTAGAGAGGAGCTAACACCCATCCTTCTCAAACTCTTCCAAAAAATTGCAGAGGAAGGAACTCTCCCAAACTCATTCTATGAGGCCACCATCACCCTGATACCAAAACCAGACAAAGACACTACAAAAAAAGAAAATTACAGACCAATATCACTGATGAATATAGATGCAAAAATCCTCAACAAAATACTAGCAAACAGAATCCAACAACACATTAAAAGGATCATACACCACGATCAAGTGGGATTTATCCCAGGGATGCAAGGATTCTTCAATATACGCAAATCAATCAATGTGATACACCATATTAACAAATTGAAGAATAAAAACCATATGATCATCTCAATAGATGCAGAAAAAGCTTTTGACAAAATTCAACACCCATTTATGATAAAAACTCTCCAGAAAGTGGGCATAGAGGGAACCTACCTCAACATAATAAAGGCCATATATGACAAACCCACAGCAAACATCATTCTCAATGGTGAAAAACTGAAAGCATTTCCTCTAAGATCAGGAACGAGACAAGGATGTCCACTCTCACCACTATTATTCAACATAGTTCTGGAAGTCCTAGCCACGGCAATCAGAGAAGAAAAAGAAATAAAAGGAATACAAATTGGAAAAGAAGAAGTAAAACTGTCACTGTTTGCGGATGACATGATACTATACATAGAGAATCCTAAAACTGCCACCAGAAAACTGCTAGAGCTAATTAATGAATATGGTAAAGTTGCAGGTTACAAAATTAATGCACAGAAATCTCTTGCATTCCTATACACTAATGATGAAAAATCTGAAAGAGAAATTATGGAAACACTCCCATTTACCATTGCAACAAAAAGAATAAAATACCTAGGAATAAACCTACCTAGGGAGACAAAAGACCTGTATGCAGAAAACTATAAGACACTGATGAAAGAAATTAAAGATGATACCAACAGATGGAGAGATATACCATGTTCTTGGATTGGAAGAATCAACATTGTGAAAATGAGTATACTACCCAAAGCAATCTACAGATTCAATGCAATCCCTATCAAATTACCAATGGCATTTTTTACGGAGCTAGAACAAATCATCTTAAAATTTGTATGGAGACACAAAAGACCCCGAATAGCCAAAGCAGTCTTGAGGCAAAAAAATGGAGCTGGAGGAATCAGACTCCCTGACTTCAGACTATACTACAAAGCTACAGTAATCAAGACAATATGGTACTGGCACAAAAACAGAAACATAGATCAATGGAACAAGATAGAAAGCCCAGAGATTAACCCATGCACCTATGGTCAACTAATCTATGACAAAGGAGGCAAAGATATACAATGGAGAAAAGACAGTCTCTTCAATAAGTGGTGCTGGGAAAACTGGACAGCCACATGTAAAAGAATGAAATTAGAATACTCCCTAACACCATACACAAAAATAAACTCAAAATGGATTAGAGACCTAAATATAAGACTGGACACTATAAAACTCTTAGAGGAAAACATAGGAAGAACACTCTTTGACATAAATCACAGCAAGATCTTTTTCGATCCACCTCCTAGAGTAATGGAAATAAAAACAAAAATAAACAAGTGGGACCTAATGAAACTTCAAAGCTTTTGCACAGCAAAGGAAACCATAAACAAGACCAAAAGACAACCCTCAGAATGGGAGAAAATATTTGCAAATGAATCAACGGACAAAGGATTAATCTCCAAAATATATAAACAGCTCATTCAGCTCAATATCAAAGAAACAAACACCCCAATCCAAAAATGGGCAGAAGACCTAAATAGACATTTCTCCAAAGAAGACATACAGACGGCCACGAAGCACATGAAAAGATGCTCAACATCACTAATTATTAGAGAAATGCAAATCAAAACTACAATGAGGTATCACCTCACTCCTGTTAGAATGGGCATCATCAGAAAATCTACAAACAACAAATGCTGGAGAGGGTGTGGAGAAAAGGGAACCCTCTTGCACTGTTGGTGGGAATGTAAATTGATACAGCCACTATGGAGAACAATATGGAGGTTCCTTAAAAAACTAAAAATAGAATTACCATATGACCCAGCAATCCCACTACTGGGCATATACCCAGAGAAAACCGTAATTCAAAAAGACACGTGCACCCGAATGTTCATTGCAGCACTATTTACAATAGCCAGGTCATGGAAGCAACCTAAATGCCCATCAACAGACGAATGGATAAAGAAGTTGTGGTACATATATACGATGGAATATTATTCAGCCATAAAAAGGAACGAAATTGAGTCATTTGTTGAGAAGTGGATGGATCTAGAGACTGTCATACAGAGTGAAGTAAGTCAGAAAGAGAAAAACAAATATCGTATGTTAATGCATGTATGTGGAACGTAGAAAAATGGTACAGATGAGCCAGTTTGCAGGGCAGAAGTTGAGACACAGATGTAGAGAATGGACATATGGACACCAAGGGGGGAAAACTGCGATGAGGTGGGGATGGTGATGTGCTGAATTGGGCGATTGGGATTGACATGTATACACTGATGTGTATAAAACTGATGCCTAATAAGAACCTGCAGTATAAAAAAACAAACAAAACAACTAATACTAAACTTTCATTGGGTTATTTGTATGGAAATATGTTAATATAAATGTTTCAGACATTACATGAAATTTCTAAAAATCTTATATTTGTATTTGTATGGAAATATGTATGGAAATATGTTAATATAAATGTTTCAGACAGTACATGAAATTTCTAAAAATCTTATATTTGTATTTGTATGGAAATATGTATGGAAATATGTTAATATAAATGTTTCAGACATTACATGAAATTTCTAAAAATCTTATATTTGTATTTGTATGGAAATATGTATGGAAATATGTTAATATAAAGGTTTCAGACATTACATGAAATTTCTAAAAATCTTATATTTGTATTTGTATGGAAATATGTATGGAAATATGTTAATATAAATGTTTCAGACATTACATGAAATTTCTAAAAATCTTATATTTGTATTTGTATGGAAATATGTATGGAAATATGTTAATATAAATGTTTCAGACATTACAGGAAACGTCTAAAAATCTTATATGTTCTGGTATAATGTTATAAGTAATAATCCTAGTTATTACTTTAAAATGTATATCTCAGAAATAACTAATTTTCTTGTCAACTGCATTATTATGAACTTTCATCAAATCTTTAACCATGGTCATTTTTAAGTCTTTTGTCATTTACAGACAGTTCTGGGTGTACTCTGATGATTTTGCAAATATGTTCCTATAAAAGGGTTTCATCTTCAAGAAATTCATGGAAAAGACTCTGACAAGTACAGGTTTCTGGTAACTGACTGTACTGCTGAACTGAATGAATAAGCATTTTCAGAACTCTAATGAAAAACTGATGAACTCATAAAAGTGCTAACAAAAGATCAAGATGAAAAAAAAGAAATTAATTACATGGGACTGAGTGAACTGATGAGGATGAGTATAATTTTTGTGACTTTCTGTCTGAATTAAAAAAAAAAAAATCCCACAAGGACTCAGAGGAAAAGAATATACAAATCAATTTTCACTGCAAAGTAAAGGAGCTGTTACAGTGGAGGATTACTGGACGGAATGTCAATGTTATGACATAGTATAAGTGTGTTTCATGTTTGGTAATTGCAATCATTGTTGCTTTTGTTGTGGTCATCCATGTACAATGCTTGGTGTCAGTCTATCTATCTCTTGTAAAAATAAAATACAGTGTGTGTGTGTGGAAAAAAAAAAAAAAAAAAAAAAAAAAAAAAAAAAAAAGAGAATGGACACTAGAGTCAAAATACAAAAATTAAAGATACCAAGAAAAAAAAAAAAAAAAAAAAGATTGTGAGTGCTGGGGTCACATGCCGGGGAATCCTGGCCTCTCAAGCTATGCGTCTCATGGCCCTAGGCCTAAACCTCTCTTTGCTTTCTGTCTCAGTTACTCTTGCTGTATAAGAAATTATCCCCAAACGTAGTGGCTTTAAACAACTGCTTTCCTCTGCTCGTGGGTTCTGAGAGTCAGGAATTCAGAAAAGGGCACAGCAGGGATGGCTGTTTCTGTTTCATGATAGCTGTGGTCTCAGAGGGGAAGACTTGGAGCCTGAGGGTGACTTGATGGCTGAAGACTCTCAAAATCCTCTGAAAGCTGGAACTGCCAGGGCCGGGCTGGGCTGGACTGACCGGAACTGCTCACCAGAGCACCTCCCTGTGGCCTCTCCCTGTGGCTGGACCTTGTCCCACAGTGGCAGCTTCAAGGTGGTCATACGCCTCATATAGCTGCCCAGGCTTTGTGTAGGAATGCGCCAGAAGACAAGCTAGAAGCTGCATTGCTTTTCATGACCCATCCTTGGGGCTATAACCCTGACTTCTGCCTTATTCTATTGGTTGAAATAGGACCAGGTCCTTCCAGACCCAAGAGCAGGGACCAAGATCCCTTCTCTTGCAGCTGTGTTGACAACTTGTGCAGTTTCCTTAAATGAGGATAATAATGGTACCTTCCTCATATGTTTTTTTTTCAGGTTTATAATGAGACATTGTTCATTGACTGCTAAGAACAGGGCATGGTCCACAAGACAGCATTCAAGCAAGGACAGCTCTTATTATTCTAGGCATCAGGCTAATGCTGAGGCTTCAGAGATGAAGGGGACTTTCGGCTTGGCCTCTTTGAGAGCTTCAAGTCAGGTGCACTGAATTTGTTGGGGTCCTTTGTAGGCAACCCCACCCTTCCCCAGAAATCTAGGAGCAAAGTATTATCTAATCCGATTGCTCAGCTCATTTCATCCTCAAATGGTCCTGTGAGGTGAGCAGGGATAAACTTTGTTCTTATCCTTATTTAACCAAGGAGAAAACTGAGGCCCAGAGAGGTTAAATGATTTGCCTGAGGTCAGAGAGAAATAGTGGCAGAAGGCAGGACTGGAGGACAGTTCACAGGCCTGGGTCTTTGGTTTCTGTGAGTCACCTATGGGAGCTGGGAACTGGTCCTTTGCGTATTCCTTTTCTGAAGGGGAGTGGTGGGGACTTAACTACCACCACAAGCAGCAGGACGGGCGCTGTAGGCACGGGAGCCCAAAGCCTTCATCTTGCACATTGGCCTCTCATGAAGCTGTTGTCACGTTTCTATCCTCTCCGCCCTGTAGGAAAACCCTGCGACACTGGGGGACCTTGTGAAAAGAGATGCTGTAGCAGGAGGCGCAGTGCAGGGAGCTCTCCGCACCCCCGTGCCTGCTCTGTGGTTACTCCCGCCAACAGGTCCCTCCTCCGCTGTTCTCCCCACAGCGCTCCCACTTCCACTTTCACTAAAAATAAATCTCCCACTAGCTCCACCACGGTCTTCTGAACGGGCACAGCGATAAGTTGAATTTCCAGCTTAAATTAGAGCTTGGCAAGTGGAGAAGGAATTTTACAAGGGCTGTTCATCTGTGCCTCTCAAACTGTAGCGCTTGTTCCCAGCAACAGAGAAGAGGGGCGCCTGCTCCCCTGATTCCTTGTATTTTCTTCCTGGTGGAGTCAGATTTGCATTCTCTTCTAATCCAGTCAGACTGCCAGGGCCAGGCCCCGAGGGCATGGATTCTGAGCTCTGTAGGGTCTGTGCCTGGGAGAGCTGCTGGTATAAAACTCGCAGGGGGCCTGAGAGGCTGGCTTTTAATCCCCAGCTGGGCCTTGGTATTTTTTTCTCCTTAAGGGCAGCAGGGTTATCGGAGCTGAGAGAAGGGTGACAGATAAGTTCCGTAATTCATTTCACCCCACTTTGCACAAACTATGAATGTCTTTGTCACTTACTTTTGCTCCTGAGAGCAAACTGATTATTTTGACAATCATCACCCACCACCTGGAATTTAGCATCCCAGATGAACTTGGGTGAGGCTCCAGAATAGAACTGCTACCAGTAACAATGGCAGGAGATGGTGTGCATGTATATTTAAGGGCTTCACTGGAAGATCTATCAAGTGTGTTACCAGATAAAAATCCAGTTGATTCTTATGCATATGAACTTAGAAAATCACTGTTGAGGACCTACAGAATGAAAATACCCATTTTACAGATGATAATAGAACTAGTAGGCAGTTGATCTGAGGTTTGGAAGATGGATAGGGATCTTGGTCAGAATAAGCTACTATAATAACCCCATGATCTTGGTGGCTTAACATAGTGAAGTGTTAATTCTTGATTAAGTTGATTCATCACAGGTCAACAGAGAGATTTTACTATTGCATTCAGCAGGCAAGCAAGCTCCTTCCATCTCCTTCTGTGGTCTTGGGACTCCTCTACTGAATTTCATTCAAGTATAAGAGAGTGTAGAGAGACATGTGTATTCCAAAACACCTCACATATGACTTCTGATCATGTACCTGTCTTCTGTCTTACTTCTGCTCATGTTTCATTGGTGAGACTGAGTCATGCACCATAGCCCCCACGTGGGCGTCTAGGACATGGAGGCCAGCAGTGTGCTAAGAAAGTAGAGGAGAACATGGATATTATTGAGCACTAAGCTTGTCTCTTAGAGAAAGTACTGGGTAGTCATTTTAGGAGAAGAGAATAATGAGTACAAAAGAATCAGCAGGAGCTTTCAGAGGTCAAATGAAGAAGAATCATTAGTTAACTGAAAAAGAGAGAGTATGGGAAGGCAAGTTATAGGGTATGTGGAGAAGTATCTTGCATAGCTTTCAATGATATTTTCAGTGGTGATGGATGATTGTTGGACGTGACCTATTAAAGTCTTCTCAAAACTTGAATTATTCAGTGACAATTTCCTGATTATAAAATAGTGATTGTAGAGTAGAAATTTTAGACAATGTGGAAACTACAGAGACCAAATTTCAAATCCCCTGTACTTTTAGGAAAAACTATCAATATTTTAATAAGTAAGAACAAGGCCTGTGGACTCAGACCATTTGGGTTTTTGTTATTTCTTCATCACTTACCAGCTGGGTAATCCTGGGCAAGTTACTTTGACTCCATGTGCACATTTATTCATCTGCCAATTATTGTGAGGATGAAATGAGAAAACACACATAAAAGAATCAGAACAGTGCTTCTGCATGATGAGAACTCAATAAATGTTAAATATTATTATACTGTGAGCATTTTTTCTGTGTTATTACACATTTTTTTCAACTAGGCAAGATTCCCATAGATGTGCTTATTATAATGTATTTAACCAACATCTTCTCATTAGGGATTTAGTTTGTTTCTTTTCATATTGTGAGTGTGTATATATGAGTTTCAAAGTTGCTTGAATAAATATATTAGGTTCTTGTATCCTTGTTTATTTCTATAAGATAAATTATAAGATTACCAGATCAACAGCATATTTTTAAGCCCCTTAACATACAATACTTAAATTGCCCTCCAGAACTGTTGTGCCATTAATACTAGCACGGTATGAGAAATTCAGTTTTCCGTCCTCTCTCCAACCTGTATTAATATTCAAATACTTGGAAGGTGAAGATGGTATCTTATTTCATAGAATTTTTGGATTCTGGTAAACCAAAATATGTGATGATATTAACCATGCCTATTTGTTAACATGTTAGTTAGACTTTTCAACTGTATGTGCATTTGAAAAGAGGACTCCCTAGACTAAGTGGGGTTTATGAATCTAAAGTAAAGTAAAAGTTTTAGCTGGACATTTGGGGATATACTTTGGGCCCTTCAATCATGTTAGATGGAAACCATCTGAAATTCATTTCTTCAATCCAATTCCTTATTTCACGTGCCAGACTCTATCTAGAACAGTAGCTTTAGAGAATTACATGCTTAGAGCTGGATAGAGCTTTACAAGAAATTGTGGGCCGGATAAGTCTTCCCACTACAAATCACGCCAGCTATAATAGTTTCCGGAGGAGCAAACGATTTAAGGTGGGCAGCTGTTTAAGACGTCTCTAGGTACTACTTCCCACTAATCTATGGCCATCACACTACTTTTCAGGACTATTTGAAAACAAAATGACGAAGGTGCTGTTGCCTTCAATTCCAAACTACCTGTAGGGGTCCATATCCTCTTCCAGGATTTGAGGAGACACAGATGGTGGGAATGTTGGTGTCTGAGTGTTACAACTACCTCTTATCAAAGCACCAAGTGGTTTTGTTTACTTCCTGAGTATGATTCAACAATGCAATTCAGGCAAGTTGCAAATTCCTTGTGGCAATTCCTATGAGGACTTCCAAAACCAAAAACCAGGTGTTACCCATAAATGCCTGTAAATTACTCAAACATTAAATTCCCCCCATCAGAGAAAAAAGAGGGATCCAGTAACAGAGGATTTTACCCATGTTATCTTCAAATAATAAAACAGGACCACACACTTTCCTAAAACCAATATAATAAGAGTATGTCTCTGTGAAACCTAAATAATCATTTAGAAAGAGAATCATTCAATCTGTTTGCAAAATTGTTTGGAGTACTTTTTACTGAATTGACTTAAAAAAAAAAAAAGACCCTGCATTTTCTGAAACAACGGCTGTTTGGCATTAGAGGATTATAGCATATGCCAAAGATCAGCAAACTTTGTCAAAAGATAATATATAAAGAGTACTGTGCCCAGTGCCATAACTTTTAGCTAGTATTTTTATTTCTCATTAATTGTACTGTGTTTTACTCCAGACATAAGGCATACTTTGGATGAAGTCGAAAAAGAAAATAATAAAAGAAGAGGAAGTGAAGTGTAGAAATGAGAGACTGGCAGTCATGGGGAGGAGGGAGAGGAGGAGAAAAGCAAAGGAAGGAAGGAAGAAGGGATGAAGGAAGGAAAGAAGAATGAAAGGAAGGGAAGAGAAAAAACATACCATTCCCTCTAGATCCCGACTTTTGAATAAGGAATGGAATGACTTTGTACATCCCCCCTTCCCTTCCTAAACCCTCTGCAGCACATACACACGCAACCCTCCCCCACATTTAAAAGACATACGAGCCTTCAGTAATAATGAGTGGACAGAGCAGTGGAAGGAGTTATCTACCTTCACTGCAGGAGTTCTCAGGAAAAGTCATTTGTCTTTTCTCAAATGGTCATAAATAACACCATGCTCCAGGTGTTTAAAGACTCTGAAACAATTACCTTCTATTCTCTCCCAACCCCAAATCATAGAGAATTATCAACTTGGAATGACTTTCTGCTTGGCATGTCCATTTTTATCTACTCCCATTTTTAATTAATGATGGGTGTTACAAGAATTGTTCTTACGACGTTATGGGCAGAAAAATAAAATCTGCCACTTTCTTAAAGAAAAGGGGAATTAATGGAGAGGTATTAATTAAGTGGGACCAGTTAAGTTAGCACATCGTGTTCAAGATTTTGCAAGCTCTATTAAGGAAAAAATAATTAAGGAGATTTCAGAGTAACTGAGTTCCTTATGTTTTCTGAAGGCAATCACCTTGACTGCACTGTGTTAATTTTCCCAATAGATTACTTATAAATAATGCCCACTCATAGCAAGAAAACAGAAGCAAAAATATCTCAGTAAATGGCCTAATCAATTAAATTGCCTGAATCAGAATGCTGGGAGTTACACCTGGTAGATCTTTCTTTCACAGGCTCTCTCATGAAGTCCAGTCCATTTTTCTGCTAGAGTAGATCTCCTATCTGTCCATTAACCAGACCCTCTTCAAACTACCACCATCCCTCAGCTATTGCACTGTTACAACCTTCTTGGTCCCTGTACCCTCCCATCTGTTTTGCAGCCAGAATGATCCTTTGAATATATTAAAAGGAAGCTTATATTTAAGGTGATACTTAAAGTTACTTAAATTTGAAGCAACTTTCCAGTGCTTTTAGAATAAAGACCTACATCTTTAAGATGACTATGCACTACCAAATGTAAAATAGATAGCTAGTGGGAAGCAGCTGCATAGCACAGGGAGATCAGCTCGGTGCTTTGTAACCACCTAGAGGGGTGGGATAGGGAGGAGGGGAGGGAGACTCAAGAGGAAGGGGATATATGTATATGTATAGCTGATTCACTTTGTTATACAGCAGAAACTAACACACCATTGTAAAGCAATTATACTCCAATAAAGATATTCAAAAAAAAAAACTTAGGTTAAAATAATAAAAACACTAATAGAAAAAAAATAAAAGATGACTATGAATTCCTGCCTTCTCAAATCTGTCTCTCCCTCCAGCCCATTTTATACCACTCTACACCTTAGTTTCACTTCTCAGAGAGTTTATTTCTTTCTACATACTGTTCATTTCTTTTATGGTACATATCTCATGAGGTCATTATGTATGTATTTATTTGTTTATTTATCAGTTGCCTTCTTTTCCAGTTTTGGGCAACTGGAATGCCCAACTGCAATGGTGAATAGTGCTGCTATACCCGTGTATAGGTATTTTTTGTGAGTGTGAGTTTTCCTTTCTCTAAGGTAAATACCCAGGGGTGTGATTGCTGGATCATATGATGAATATATGATCCGTTTTATAAGAAACTGACAAACTATTTTCCTGAGTGGTTGTACATTTTTGTATTCCCACCAGGGAGGTGTGAGAGAGCTAGTTGCTGGCCATCTTCTTCAGCACTTGGTTCTGTATATTTTATTTTAACCATTCTACTAGGTGTGCTACTATGGATACTATTTGATTTTTACAGGAAGCTAGAGTGTTAAGAAACATGCCCAAGGTCATACAACTGATTCACACAAAAAAGTCTAGATTAGAACTCAGGCCCACTCACTCTCCATTGTTGAATGATTAATTATATGCTAGCTTAGCTTTGAAGGGCAAATAGGACTAATTTACATAATTTAGTTAATTTACTGCATGAATCAAATTCTATTTAAACTTTAACACTGAAGTGTAGTAATTGATGACTGTAGCCCTCCTGTTATAAATATGGGTCTATATATTAGCATTGACTCAAACTGGGTTCTTGAAATTAAATGAAGGCTATATTACTTTCAAGCATTGATGTAAAATTCAAATACGTAGTC